>NW_006239440.1:201815-262158 GCF_000226075.1 Solanum tuberosum
GGGGGGGGGATTGGGGTAGGGGTAGGGGGTGGCGTAAAAAAGAAAAAAATTAAATTTGAAATGTTTTCCAAAAATAATTTTTTAATTTTTTTTTGATGGAGATGGCGTAATGAATTTTTTTTAATTTGAAATATTTATGGGAAAAGATCAAATCAATGATTTAAAAATTGTAAAAATTAATATATCCTTATATGCGTGATAAAATTAAATTAATTTTATCAACTCGTATAACGATATATGCGAGCCACTTTTATAACAATAAAAGATATATGTGAGCTAATTTTATAACAATAGAAATATATATATATAGTCACTTTTATAACGAAGAATATATCAATTTTAGATGACAAAATTGAAAAACATATCAGATTATTTTCTCTTAAAAAAATATAACAATTGATATATATAACTTTTTTTCTAAATAGTAAAAAGAACAAATACGATCTTTCTCCATTTAAAGACTAACTAATCAAATTGACAACTTTAGTTGTCAGTACTCTGTTATCGTATTCCTTTGGAGGTTTTTGAAAAATTGACGTTTTACCTAACATTTTATGGACTGTTTAAATAACTCTGGGCCTTTTTCTTTTGGCAGGATCTTAGAAACTTGAAAAAGACCAAATGAAATTACTCCTTCATTCCAATTAAACAGTAATTTTAATTTAAGAAGTTTATTTAAAAAATATTATTAAATGTTAAGAATTTAAGATTAAAATAAATATTTATTTAATAAAAAAAATGCATAATATTTAGGAGAAAAAAATCTACCATTATTAAATAAGACAATGTAACAAAAAGACGAGAGAGAGTTGCTCGGATGGTAAGCAACTCTCACTTTCAACTCGAAGATTGCGAGTTTGAGTCACCAAGGGAGCAAAAGAGGTGGGAGAAAGAGGGTAAAAAAAAAAAAAAAGAACAATGTAACAAATTATATTTGTATTTATGTGGAAAGCTATAATATGATTATGCTAGCATTTAATCATAAATTTTAATTATTTAAGAGAGAAAAATCTACCATTATCAAATAAGACAATGTAACAAAATATATTTTGTATTTATGTGGAAAGCTATAATATGATTAAGCTAGCATTTAATCATAAATTTTTAAATATTTTTAAAAAGTTAAACTTGCGTGATGTTAACATTGAAGTTTCGACATGTGTTTGGGCCTTATTTTTTTGAAAACATATTTTATTTATTTATAAAAACATGAATCAAAATGTATATCATAAGTTCTAAAAACTATTCAAAATACATTTGACACAATATTATTAATTTTATAATGAACTAGATGATGAATTATCAAAGTATCATAACACAATATTTTAACTACTAATAACACAATTATCAGTTATTACACTTCTTCAAATTACAATAAGTTATGAAAAATCATCGGTGCAAAATATAATTAATAACAATGTAGTAATTAGTTATTCTTTAATACAATTTTTCTATATTGTATGGACAATCTCTTCACTGCCAAACATATATTTTCAGATCAAGAGTGTGTTTTAATGAGAGAAATAGATAAATAGTTGGATTCATAAATAGATGAACCATTTAAAAAAATATAAAAAAAAGAATGAAGTTTTAAAATTTTAAAAGAACTCAGCATATACTTTTTCGCCCAGAAATTACTTTTTGTAGATTTAGGATTTTGAATTTTTTGTCAAATATTTTTCTCTACTTTAAACAAATTTTATGACCAAATAAAATTTATCATTTGTTTTTTCAAAATATATTTGCAAATTGCATGACCAAACATGTGAGAGGGGAAGGGAGTGACAAATAGCAGCCCCAAGTGTTTATTATTCTAGAACTAGAACTAGAAATTTACTTCCTAATTAAAAAAAGTTCTTTCACGTTTCTCTTTTTCCTTTACAAGTTAAGAGTTACTTTTTTCAAAACACCACTTTCCAAGATCCAAACAAGTACAAATACTAGCTTATCCTACCATTACGAAGGATTCGTTTGGTAATGTGGGACAAAATCTTTGATTTGAAATTATGATATGAAATCATATAAGATATGACGTTGAAATTTTATTTGAAAATTTTAAAGAGATATGTGTCAAAAACACATCTAAACTACTCCCTTTGTTTCATTTTATATGTCAATTTTTTTCTTTACACTTGCATTAAGAAATGATGTAACTTTACCCTTCTACCCTTATTTAATGTTTTCTTAAGTCAACTTTATTAATAAATGACAAGATTAATTAACTATTCTATCAAGGGTATAATAGGCAAAATATGGTAATTTATGCATAAATTTTATAAAATAACAAATATTGTGGTCCAGCTATTTATAGAAAGGGATGACATATAAAATGGGACGAAGGGAGTATCTTTTTTTTTTAGTTTCATACCTAAACTATTGAGGGTGTTTGTTTCATATATAAACTATCACTTATTAGTTTGAGAAAAATACGTCTCTATTTTATTACACTCTCATCATGGTATGTAGTACACTCTCTCTTTTATTTTAAAAAAAATTATCACATCACACTCCAAAAACATTCCACCTTGACAAAAATTAAATAAATTATTAGTATTAGTTAAAAATTAAAGATTAAGGAATTATTATCCCAAAAAATAATATTTTTTATAAAATAAAATGTAAAATATTTTTCTTACCCCACTCCATCACTTCCTCTCACCGTACCCCCATCCACCCACCATTTTTTTTTTTTAAAAAAAGTTTCTTTTCTAAAAGTATTTAATTATTTTTACTTCATCACCCCCCTCCCCCCACGCTCTCAAATAATAATTTAGATTCTTTTTAAAATAGAATAATTATACTGGACTCCACCCAACCCTCCGCTTTTATTTTTTTCTCGTTTTGTGTTAGATATATACATATCGAAAGTATTTTTTACTTGCTTCCGCAAGACTTTACTTAAAATATATTTTTATTTATGTTATATTCGGTCACAAGTAGAAAAAAAAAAAATTAGGAGAGGAGGGTTAAATAGGATGGAGTAGAATTATTATTTTCTTAAAATAAAATAATATCAATATTTTTTTGGGGGAAATGAGTGGGTGGTTTGGGGGGGGGAGGGGGCGGGTGAAGTATGGATTTGTTTTTTAAAAAAGAAGGAGGCGAGGAGGGGGTTTCGGGTAGGTGGTGGTGGAGTGGGTAAGAAAAATAATTTAAATTTTATTTTTTTTAAAAAAATTAATTTTTTTAGGATAGTAATACTTTAACATTTAATTTTTAATTAATATTAATAGTTTATTATTTAAGTTTTGTCAAGATGAAATATTTATCCATGTAGAACGTCATGTGTCAAGGATTTTTTCAAATAAAAGAGAGAGTACATTACACACACCACTGGTGTGTGTTTCTCAAACTAATAAGTGATATTTTAGGTATGAAACTCACACTCTAAATATTTAGGTATGAAACTCAAAAAAATGGATTTGGCTCCCCTCCATTTCGTCAAGTGCACCTCTAGATGAGAGACATGTATCTTATTTAAAGTTTAAAGGTCAAGATTATATTATATTAACAAATATCATAGCCATAGTTAAGTCAACTAATTTTAGAAAACTACTCTCCAAATTTGGTAAAATTACAATATATTTCATACAAAATTTAATATTTATTAATATCATTAATTTCATCTTATATTTTTATATTTCAATATTAAAATTGTACAACATGAAACATTTATATTTAATGTGATAAATAATAATCTTCAAAAACATTTGCATTTAAAACAATGTTTTCTTTTATTTAAATAAAAAAGAAGATAAAAGAATATTTTTAAAAAAACGTATATGTTTTCCTTTCAAACGTACAATAGCCACATTTTCTCCTCGAAATAATTTTGGTATCGTTTAATTCTTAAAATCTTGTCTTTTTATTTTTGTTTTGTGTTCTTTTATTTTATGTTTTTTTTTCAACATTGATATTTCTTTACTTTTCTTTTTGTTTCTCAACATAGTATAATATTTCACGAATAAAGTTTACTAGTACAAAATATTATTTATTTGATTTTCACCTTAAACATTATACAATTTAATATTTAAGTATAAGAATATAAGATGAAATTAATGATATTAATAAATATCTAATTTTGTATGGAATATATTGTAATTCTTACCAAATTTGGAGAGTAGTTTTCTAAAATTAGTTGACTTAACTATGATTATGATATTTGTTAATATAATTTAATATTGACCTTTAAACTTTTAAATAAAACACATGTCTCTTATCTAGAGGTGCACTTGACGAAATGGAGGGAAGGGGTAATGGAGGGGAGCCGAATCCCAAAAAAATGGATAGTTTAGGTGTTTTTTTTTTATATTTATCTCAATTTTAAATTGTATCTTTTGTTCATAGCCATAAAATTTCATAATCATAACACTATTAAATTTTTCTTTATTCTTTATACAATCTTACCAAATAAGTACAAATTAAGAACAAACATAGAATACATTATGACAAAGCTACAACATTTACTGATCGAATTTTAGTTCAATAAAAAAAAAAGAAAATAAACACAAGTTGTAGTGTAATTTAGGGGTGTTCACGGGTTGGTTTGGATCGGTTATTGGTCAAAACCAAAACCAAACCAACTTGATCGGTTTTAAAATTATCAAAACCAAACCAAACCAAATACAATATACATTTATCGGTTTGGTTATTATCGGTTTCGGTTTGGTTTGGTTCAGTTATTCAGTTATTAACCATACACAAAAATAAAAGAAACAATTCATTTAAAATGTGAAAAAAGTGACAACAATCCATTCAAAACGAAAAATAGTTAGAATGACTTAAATTAGTAAACTTTCAATCACTAAATTTACTATCAATAAAGCTTTAAAATTCACTATATTGGCCTAGAAGGAAGAGACAATAACATTTTCAGTCCCACAAAGAATTGACAGACACTCATATACATGAAATCAATAAGATAAATGTTTCATCTTGGGCATTTTTGCTTTCAATAAGTAAATTATAAATAAATTTTAATTGAAATATGTATAAGATCTTTAAAATTATTTATAAAAATAATATATTAAGTATGTATATTAATAAAAATATATGTATATAATTCATCGGTTCGGTCGGTTATTTCTCGGTTTTTTTCGAATAAAACCATAACCAAACCAAATACTACCGGTTTTCAAAAATCTAAAACCAAACCAAACCAAATCCAAATAAAATCGGTTTTATTTTATCGGTTTGGTTTGGTTTTTCGGTTTGGATCGGTTTTTATCCAAACCGTGAACACCCCTAGTGTAATTGTTATATATAATATAAGTGATTAAAATATTGATAAAAATAAGAAGATCAATTATCGATTTTTTTACATATGAAATAAATAATGATAGATATAAAATACAGTATAATTTTGAAAAATAAAATATTTTAAAACTAAATCACAAATATCTCACTCTTTTAAAAAAATAATTCAAGTCTACTACCGCAAAATCTTTCACCAATATTCTTGACTTATCCCTCTCAATACGACAACGAATCTGAAAAAAATAAAATAACTGGTGAGTGTAATGATTGAAATATTAAAACTAAACATAGTACGTAAGAATTAAAAATGGTGAGCTATAATTATAATTACAGAAGTGGAAGTCTCCCAACTTTTTGCCCCCAATATAGACTATAGTAAACTAGCTAGTACAAAGTGACCAAATCTATATTTTTCTATCATCACCTTTTCTCACTATTCTTCTCCTCTCTAAATGATTGGAAATGACACAACTTTTGGGTTATCTTCCTTTTTGTCCTTCCATTACAACAATTCACAATTTCAAAATTAATAAGTTTTAGAATGAGACTAATTTTATTACATGTGTACATGCATATTTTATTAATTCGAATCAAATAGGTTCAACTAAACTTATAATTAACTAATGTCAGTAAATTTTTTTAATACTTTTTAATTTGTTAATATTATAATATAAATTTATTATCGCTAAAAGGTGTTTTTGTTGTTCTAAAAACAACTACGTTAGTAACTTTTTCTTGTTGTGTATATCAGCGATAGTGCTGTGTTATTGTGTATATAGTACATTTGCACCGGCAGACTACCTGACCTACTTCCAATGAATCTGAATTGATTTTAACTATTCAATGATAGTACTCTACTTATAGTATTACTAGCTTGTTTGGCCAATCATAAAAGGGAAAATAGTCTAATTTGCCCGTACATTATTTAAAAAAGTTTAATATTGTCCTCTGTTATATTATCGATCCATATATGTGTTGATAGTTTGTTGTGATCTACGGTCTAAAAGAATCAAGTTCTTTGAGCAACTAACGTAAGAAAACAAAATGTGAAAAAATTAAATCAACATTATATTTTTGTAGGTAGAGAACTCCTTATTCAAGGGAGGTAAAAATCATGATCTTGTTAGAAATTCAACATGGTAAATTCAAGATCGAACGTAATAACATAACACAAAATTTTATAAAGATTAGTAGGATTAGATGACGTGCATGTTTGAGCCATAACGAGTTATTGAACACACTAGGTCTTCCTCTCTAATACCCTTATCGTTAAAGTGAAATCAATAAGACATCAATCTCGCTCACACTCTCATATGTAAGTAATTGTACAAAAGAGCAAAGAGGTGACTTATGTAAGGTTAGAAGGGGGGAACTAACTACAATTATTGAAGATAAAATTTTATAAATAGCAAAGAAATTAAACCTAATTACGGTTCAAAGCTATAATTTGCTTAATTACGCTTCATAGTTATAGTTTCATTTGCTATAGGTATTTTCGTTTGTATATTTCGCTAGTCAATATACAAACAAGGTAAGTACATACAAATTCTGTATTTATACATTTAGGATTTTTCATAATTTTGTTTGTATATTTCGCTTGTCATAGGGCTTTTTGAGAACTCCATTTGTTTATTTCGTTGCCATTACACAAACATGATAATTTACTATGAATTTTTCATAACTTATACAAATCAAATGTATCAATAAATCATATACTAATAGCTAGCGTAAGCATATACAAAATCTAGATTTATACAATCAGGAACCAAAATTATACAAATATTGGATTTATACAATTAGAAGCCGAATAGCAAAATTTAAGAAACTGTAGTTGTGAATCATAAATATACGAAACTATAACTATAGAGCGTAATATACTATAAATGTTTGTACCGTAATGGGCCCACCCATTGTGGCCTCATTGTATTAGCCTACACTCACTGCTTCGGTAAACTGGCCAAACACATAAGTGCACAACCCAATATCAATTAGGAAAAATTACGCGGTTAAGCAAACTTATACTACTTAATTACTCATCATAGCTATAATTTGCTATAATTATCACTCGCGACTAACATTATACTTATAATTACGTGGGCTGACTTCAAGTTTGTATAATGTATAATTCGCCAGAATATACAAATACATATGTATAATATACAATTATCTAACCGAGATACATATACAATTCACCTCTCTCGCTCGTCTCTCTCCTCCCTCTCCCAATCTCGCTCGCCTCTCTCCTCTCTCTCCCAGTCTCGCTCGCCTCTCTCCTCCCTATGACATGTAGCTACAAATTGTAATTATCAAACTATAGCTATGAAGAGTAATTAGACTATTTTTGAGTGGCTATATGTGAAAGTTCCTCCAATTATCACACTTATAATTGGACTTATGTTATGGACTACCATACAATCTGAAAGTGAAAATTTCTAATATGACATATATTATACTAATATTTTCGAGTTATAGCAGCAGATTTAGACTTTCAAGTTATAACATTAAAAATTTCAGGTTGTAACATATTATTAAAATAAAAAAGTATTTCTAATAATTAAAAACATTTGATTTGAAAATAATAAACTGATAAAAAGAAATTAAAATAAAACGTTTAAGAATGAAAAAATTAAAAAAACGGAAATAGGGATGACTTTTAAATTTGAATTAAATTAAGATAACTATTAATTAGCACGAATTAAGGAATTTCAAACTAATTAAGAATATTCCGTTTCCTTAATTCACTCCAATTTGTTAAAATTAATTTAAAAATCAGAGTTTATCCATTTTTCTTTTATGTTTCTCTCTCTTCGTCTTTTCTTTCCAGAAATTGAGACAGTCGACAATTTTATTTTTATTTTTTTTGTTGAAAAAACGTGTTTTTTTTTTGTGATGGACAACTACGTATCAATATTAATTAAACATGGCGGAAGATGGATTGCTTCATGTTAGTATTTTTAGTTGTTTACTGTTTTTATTTGGATTTCAAAAAATGAAAATGTAAATCGTAACTATATTGAATGTGATTTTTTTTTTTGTATAAACAATACAATTTGTTCATAATACTTATTATTTCTTGTGAAATTGTAATATTAGTGATTTTTTTGGTAAATTTCTGTTATTTGGTAGTGGTTTAGTGTAATTATAATTAATTTGGTACGAAAGTGTATTCAGTAAGGTGAAAAAAAGGTTGTTTAGACTTTTGAAGAAATAGATGACAGTTGTTTTAAGTTAATATGAAAGTGTGTTAACTAGTTAGAAAAAAAAGTTATTTTAAAGTTTGAATAAGTGTATTAAAAATGTTTTAAGTTGGTATGAAATTCAAAATGCTATTATTTATATAAGTTTTGTCAATTATGTATAAATTTGTGCGAAAGGAATGAACTATTTTGTATGAGAAATGTATAAATTTTGGTATAAATGATGATAGGATAAATGAATGTTGTATTAAGTATGTATGAAATCTGTTGTATTTTTTTAAAAATGAAATATGTTTGTATTTTACTGTATGAATGATTCGTGAATGAAAAAATAATGACAATTGTGTGTAATTTTTTATTTATTTATTATGTAAGACTAAATTTAGTTTTTTTAATGAAACAGGGAAATATGTTGATTTTCAGATGGAGGGGATTATATATGAGTATTCTAGTCTTTATAGTGGTCTAGTAAGTGCGATAACATCGCAGCTAATGATAGATGCTAATATTCACAATATTGAGATAAAATATATAGTTAGTGATAGATGTCCCCCTATTAGTATCCACAATGATGTAGGTGTGCAGGTTTAATATACTGAACATTTTTTATACGCGATGCATTCATTAATCATACAAATTTCATACTGTTGGAAATAAAATTTATTTCAATTTAATATATAAGATAGTGTTAATATTAGTGATAATTATAAAAGGTAATTATGGAATGCATTTGGTATCCTGAGTAATTAATGTAGTTTATCATGAATATTAATTTGATTTCCAACTTGTGTCCTACTATAAATGAAATTAAAACAATTTTTATACCAATCTTATTCAGGTGTCATTCGAATACTAGCTTCAGTTTATATCAAATCTTTATACTAATTCATGCATACAATATTCCAACAATCAAAACATTAAAGCCAGATGCATACATCTATTAATCAGATTTCATACACATTCCATCAAAAAATATCTTTAGAATATAAAATTGGCATCCCGGAAAATGGTATATTCAATGTGTAATATATACCCCAAATAGTGAATCCAACTGGTATGAAGTCTATATATAATTGGCATCCTGATAAATGGTAATTCTTTTGTAGATGATATCTGACTGGAATTAAACATAATTGGTTTGAAATGCATTATAACTAAGTGTTTAATATACTGTTCATTTTTTATACGCGATGCATTCTTTAATCATACAAATTGCATACTGTTGTAAGTAAAATTTATTTCAATTTAATATATAAGATACTGTTAATATTAGTGATAATTATACAAGGTAATTGTGGAATGCATTTGGTATCTTGAGATATTAATGTAGTTTATCATGAATATTAATTTGGTTTTCAATTGTGTCCTACTATAAATGAAATTAAAACAATTTTTATTCCAATCTTATTCAGGGTGTCATTCAAATACTAACTTCAGTTTATATCAAATCTTTGTACGAATTCATACATACAATATTCCAACAATCAAAACATTAAAGTCAGATGCATACATGTATTAATTCGATTTCATACACATTCCATCAAAAAATATCTTTAGAATATAAAATTGGCATCCCGGAAAATGGTATATTCAATGTGTAATATATACCCCAAATAGTGAATCCAACTGGTATGAAGTTTGTATATAACTGGGATCCCGATAAATGGTAATTCTTTTGTAGATGATATCTGACTGGAATTAAACATAATTGGTTTGAAATGCATTATAACTAAGTGTTTAATATACTGTTCATTTTTTATACGCGATGCATTCTTTAATCATTGGCCTTTTCTTTGCTTCATTTTTTTTTCTTTTTTATCTTTCAACCGAGATGAACCACACGCCGCCGGAATTTCAGCCCTTTTAGGCGGGGGGGTTTGAGTTAATATATTGAAAGTTGGAACATGATCTTCATGAATATAAGTTCCTTCAACAGATCTTGCACTCTTTCGAGGAGTTTCAGTGTGTTTCTTAGACATGCTGATGATGAAAAACGTAACAAGAGTGACGATTGTGGTTGTGAGAAGGATTGGATGGACGGTTGTGAATGTGATGGTGGAGTGGTGAGGAAGATGGGAGTGAAAATTGTGAATATGGGGGTAGTGGGGTGGTGGCGTATAAACTGATAGGCTTGGGTGGGCGGGAATTGTGATTGGTGTATGAGGTAATTGGAGTGTAACGGTAAAAAAGGAAGTCTAATCAATGTAAATCCCTAAATTCGTGTAACTGATAATTTCGATTTTAAAAAAGGAACTGAAATTATATTAGCTAGCTATTAATAATTAATAATATAAAAATACAAAGAGATTAATCATTTTTAAATAAATCTTTAATTAATTTTAAATAAAGTTAAATTTAAGTAATATGTTATAACCCTTAAATAAACTGTTATAAGTAAGAATTTTTTAAGAATGTGTTTAAAACTTGTAATATTGTCCCTTAAATGTGTATATGGTGTGATTTTTCCAATCTGAAATAATTAAAATGTAAAAGAAAAATTAAATAATGATTTTCTAACATTGTTCCACTTGGGCTACATTAGCAAAAATAATTGTCGAAAACAAAACAAACTTCGACCTTTTTGGCGAAGAGATTTTTTCGGATTGATATAAGAAAATATTTGTGGACACATTTTAGAAAATAGTCCATAAACTTTAATCAACCTTTTCGGTCTCAATCTTAAATACCAGACTATGGTGGCATGAGATCTTCCATAATCATAACATATTTTCAATTAAGCTAATAAGATCATGGTCCAACAGTATAGTAAAGATTAGTGCCACGTGTGATATATATATATATATATATATATATACACAAATATGTATTCAAGCACTATTACCTTATCAGTCCTCCATATGCCATAAAAGCATATACATGATGCACCTTTTTGCAAATCACGAATCAGTCTCACCTCAACATATTGTATATTTGTATTACCAAATTGTATGATACACCAGAAAAAGGATGCCCTCTTGAATGAATCAAAATTTCATATCAAGATACTGTATTATCAAAATGCATCCAAAGTAGGCAACTAATGTTGCAAACAATTGCAAATCTGAATTACCTCTTGGACGAACCTATTGTCATCTCAAGATACCATGATGTGACTAACCAATAATGTTAACAACAATGATGATAATTTGTAACATTTCAAAAAAAAAATTCTAAGCTAAAATTTGAACCATACTTTATATGTGTATAGGATCGTACCGGACGATTCTTACTAGTTTATGTGTGTTAAGGTTTATTTTCAAGTGTAAGAAGTATATTGGAAGTGATTTAGGGTTACTAGAGACCTCTAGCACTAAGTCGAGTTCAACGTCTTTCCTACTCACTAAGTTTTTTCATGAAATTATGCAAGGGTCAACTTTAAACGATCATATCTCATAGAATATAAAGAATTAAGTGTCTCATGACCCACCTAGTTTGAAATTTTGTTCCAAAAACTACGGGGCGTAAAAGCATTTATGGGTTGTAGTTTCAAGTTGTAAAATGGGATCAGAGGCTCAAAATTTGCACCTGAATTCCACGGATCCAACCCACAATCCGCAGATCATTTTACGGGTCGTAGAAAGGTCCGTAGACCATGCATATTGACCGTATATCATGTGTATCATTTGTATATTAAAATTTCTAGATTTCATTAAAACCTATATCGAGTTTCTTTTCACGCCTTGGTCGACCCCAACAACCCCAAAACTCTGTTCAATCCTACTAAGTTTTGGTAAGTATGCTCTACGATTTTACAACATAAATTCTAGAATTTCTACTAGATTCTAACATCAAATCCTCCTCCTATCTCTAGTGAAATCAAAACGTCACTTCTAGGGTTTAAGACTTGATTTTTGAACAAGTCCATCAAGAATTCTTACTTCCAAATCAAGGTTAGCATATTTTCACGATTCCCTAATGATTCTAACATACGATTATGTATTCTAAGCAAGAATTCTATGCTCTAAACATAGGACTTTCAAGAAACGAATTCAAAAATTTCAAGAAAGAGTTTCTTGGTCGTTCTTCATCAAGTTTGTATTATTCTTCAAGATTTATGGAGAGTTTAAGGTTTGTATGACCATCAAAATAAGGAACTTAGTTCTCCCTCATGCCCTACATCAACATTTTCAATTAGTAAGATCAAAGTTAGGGTTTTTCACCTTCAAGCTTCAAGTTTAGCGATTCTATCAAGGTTTTACATTCCAGGTATCTGTGATTTCGTCAATGGGTATCCTTTCACCATTGAGGCCCAAAGTAAACCTAGTTTTCAGTTCATTGTTTCTATAAAATTTAGAATTTTATGAAAAACATGATTCATATAGTATTTTTCATTCCTCTTCATGAATAGTTTAATAATGTGTTTATAAACGATAATTTAGTATTTTTACACGATATTTTTATGAACCCTCAGAACATAGATATTTTCGTGTATTAGAACTATGTAATTTCACATGCATATCTCAGACTATCAATTTTCATAATTAAGGATGCTTTCAGATAATGTATCTATCAATATTTATCAGTATTCATGCATGGGCTACTTAGATTTATCATTTTATCAACATCATTCAATATATTCGTCCTTTAGTAGCAATCCTTAAGTCCCATACCTACGTGCCACAACAGGTATTTAAGGGTCACCCATCAGACCAGGACTGACTCGTTAGTCCTTTTATGGATATTAGCTTAGTGGTAGCACGTTAGCTCAGATCAACCTTTATACCCTGGCAAGGTATATTGAGCCCTTTTTATGGGGATTATACATCTAATTTCATGTTTTGCTCACGTGGTTATATGTTGATTATTTTTATCTCCCATAGTTCAATCTCATATATTGCATGACTTTATATTCAGTTATTTCAATTTCAGTATTTATCAGTGGCATGCTTTACTACTTGATCATTGAATTAGTTCGTATTTTTGTTTCATATTCAATTTAACATCTAATTATGTGTATCTAAATACGAAATGTAACTTGAACGCATCAATTTAGGAGCGTATCACGCGTATGAGTATCTGTTGTATCACTAATCCAAAAAAAAAAATTCCAAAATTCTTTCCATTTTTTTTATCATTAGAAATCTTTTCCCCGTTTCTTTCATGAATTCCTTCTCCAAAGAATAATCAATATTTTAAAATTTCATTCCGTTTTTTGAGCATCAAAAATATTTTTCCATAATTACATATAATCATAACTTAGATATTTATACACTTTATCATATACATAAATTCTTTATTAGATAAACATGAATATTTTATTAAATACATATATACCTAATCAATATTTTGGGTGATGAACATGAGACACCTTGCTGATTGCTTGAGCAGCTGCTGAAGTGTATCAACTGAAATGGATACTGTTGTTTGGCCATGAAATCCACTGCCAATTCGGGGGGAGTGAGCACTAGTGGCTTTAACAATGGATAGGAGTTTTTTGGGTAGAAGATATGAGGGAGTTTAAACAACAATCTTGGGATTAATCAGTTGCGGAAAAGTTTGAAACTTAGAGCCTGTTTGATATTGCTGCTAAAAACTGTTAATTTCTAAAAATGTTTTTTTTTAAATAGCTTTTTTGAAAAGTGTTTTTCAAAAAAAAAAAAACAATTTGTGTTTGACATATTCATTTGAAAAGTGCTTTTGATAAGCAATTTGTGTTTGACTATCTTTTTTTTAAAAATGTTTTGAGAGTCAAATTACGAAAAAGGGCAAGCATCAATATGCTTTTAAGATTATTTTGTAGAGAGAAACTATTTTAAATATCTAATACATAACTTTAATTAAATTTTATTTTAATTAAATTAAAATGTACATATTCAAATTATTAATCAATATTATACATAGATAAATAAATAAAATATTAATATAATGTTAACATGATGAGTTAAATATAATTAAAAATATCAAGAAAAATAAATTTAAAAACTATTCCACAAATAAAATCACTACATAGGAAAAACTTACTGCAAAAATAAATAAAGTTCTTCCTACATCACAATTTTTTTCAATGATTTCATCCCTAATTCTATCATGCAATATTTTCATAGTAGTAGACGATCTGTCTGGTATTTCTGAAGGTATCTCTGAAGGCTCCCCATCTTCTTCTTCGATTTCTGTAATAATGTCTTCATTTGCAAAATAGTTGAAGCCTTTATCAGTGGTAGAATGTCGTCGTATGAAATTATGTATAGCCATAGTACTTGTAACAAGATGAACCTGAGTGTTGAATTTATAAAATAATATATAAAATATAAATAATAATACATAAATATAAATAAAATAAAAAATTTATCATATAAAAATAATAAATAAAATTCTTGAATGAAACTTAACAAATCTTATGAAATATGTTAATTAATTAATAAGAGATATATTGATAAATATGTAAGGGATATTTTAGTCTTCAAACAAATAGTTTTCTGCTTCTGCTTCTTATTTTAGCTTCTTCCCAACAATAGAAAACTGCTTCTACTTCTATTTAAAAGAACTTTTGAGGGTTTGCCAAACACTTGATTTTTCAAAAAAAAAATATTTTTTTTTCTAAAAAAAAAATAGTTTTGACCTCCCAACAGCAATGCCAAACAAGCTCTTAACAAGAGGAAGGATTAGGAGAGAGATTGGATTGATTTGGAGTGAAGGAGTAAATTTGGGAGATAATTAAGTGAGTAAGACTCTATTTTAGGCTATTTTTAAGGAGTAATATATCTTTAATATATCTTACTCCAAATTTGGTACATAATTTACAAATAGTGCGACAATAGATAATTATTTGAAAGAATAGATTAGAGTAGTAGATATGATATGGATTAAGCCCATACTAAAGACACATCTGCCCAAGTTCATGAATTAAGCCTTACTCTCAAATAAAACAATTTACACAAGGTCTCCCTTTTTTATGAACAAATATTGCCCATATAGTGTTGAATCACACAAACATGAGATCAGATAAGGGGAAAAGGAAGTTCACATGAGTGTCCTAGAAGTACACAATGTACCTTCCCTTTTTAACTATATATGTAGTTTCTTTGTCTGAGAAGCATCCTCATAAGAGACTGTCACCTCATCTGGAATGTGCTTCATGTTATCTAGACTAGTTGTTATTGTTGAACAAGTAGGAGAATGCCATGAAACACAAACGAGACTAGGCCGAGACTCGGGCAATTTCATTAACGGCTCATCAGGATTCATAAACACTTGCACCACTTTTCTCATTTTAGGCCGGAGAGTTCTGTCAGGATGTAAACATGCTAATCCAGTGATAAAACACCTTTGAGCTTGTACATTGTCAAATTTCCCATCAAGTGTTTGATCCATACATTCCAATATTGTACCTTTCTCATATGAACTCCATACTTTATCGACCAAGCTATTTTCTTCCATAATCCCTTTTGATCTTCGTCCACATACCACTTCTAATACAACCATTCCAAAACTATAGACATCAGACTCCGGGGTAGCCCTCCCTGTGTAGCTAACTTCTGGTGCTAAGTATCCTGGAGTGCCAGCCACCATTGTTGTAACAAAGTTCTCATTTTGGAGTAATCTTGCTAGCCCAAAATCACCCAAGTGAGCATTATACTCAGTGTCTAGCATCACATTGTTTGGCTTAATGTCTCGATGTACAATAGGATTCCCACATTCTTCATGAAGATACACTAGTGTTGATGCTAGTCCTGATAGAATCTTGAATCTGGTGTCCCAATCAAGAAACATCTTGCCGATGTATTTATCAAGGCTTTCATTAGGCATGTACTCATACACTAACAGGAGTTTCTCTCCGTCATGGCACCAGCCTAGTAGCTGCAACAAGTTTTTGTGCTTTAGGCGCCGCGCCCAATTGTACATATTTCAGCCAAGTACTCCTTCTCACCTTGTATTATAAATACTTCTAGGTAATCTGAAATTTTAATGATAGTGTATATGCCACACAACCACTTATACTTGAGGGAACTTTAAATGGAAAACATACCTTGCTTAGATGTCGCGTTGATTTGTTTAACCGCTACAGTTGTAGGAGAATCATAAAACACCCCCTTGTAAACACTTCCAAAGCCTCCAGTTCCCAATAGGTTATCTTTGCTGAAGCCTTTAGTAGCCTTGGAGAGTTTCTGGTAAGTAAAAACCTGTGGACCACTAGCTGCAGTTCTTGTTAGCATTTCAATGTCCTCTTTAATCTGAAATCTTTCTTTTCTATCCTTACGAGCTGTAATGAGAAACGATACAACCACAACCAATGAGACAATCGCAATAGGAGTAGCAACCAGCAGAGCAATATTTTCCTTGTCTGTATCAACGCCATACTTGAGAGATCCTTCTGGCAATTCAAATAATTTGAAATTCCAGTTAAGAACATGATGTACCTCTGAGAAATAGGCAGTGGAAGCTGAAAATCCAACATAAGCATTTCGCGGAACTGTTTCTTGCATGATTATTTCTTGTCTTAAAAAGTTCACTAGGGGTTGCCCTGCATATGCTACAGATATTTCAAGAACTTTAGTCCATCCATCATAATCAATCTTTATTGTAATATTTCTTCCACTCCTTAGATCAATTCCAACATCATTTAAACTTTTAACTGCAACAGGACTCTCCATACTTGTAGTTACAACAGCAACATGGTTTCCATCAATTTCGTGTTCGTTTCTATAGGTATCAAACTCCACAGCAAGCTGATCAAGTGTGCCTCCTGCATTTTAAAAGAAGAAACTTTTTAAGTGATGGATCAAGAACTGAATAACTTCATTTGTAGGAGCTAGCTAACCTTGAGTTGACGGATCAAGAATTCCAATAAACGAGCCATAACTATCCGGTGGGGAGGGCTTATCGTCTTGTGCTATGAGGAACGCCATTCCATCACCAGTAATCAATTGATGTGTCGAAATCCTTATAGTGAATATGGTGGAAAAAGAAGCAGGCCACACAGGTATTGAGTGACTGAACAAGACTCTTCCAACTTTGTTGGAATTGTTCTGTGGCTGATCAGGTGTGAGATTAAGTGTTCCATTGGCTGCAGTGACTGAGCCCCAGTAAGTTAAATTGCTGTAACTTCCAACATCAAATGAAGGAAATGAAAAGTTGTGGCATTCCACAAATAGAATTGATAATTGATAAACCAAGACAAGAAGGATTAGAAGCCTTAACATAGTTACACAATTAGTATGTTCACAATTTTAAAGGATATTTATATATATATATATTTAGGCACAGGACTAAAAACAATTAGTGTAGAGTTCTCTACTTTGTCTATTTGACTCTGCTATGTTGCCTCCTATTTTGTGTCTCATAGATTCACATTTTTGTCTTGAATCTCATAAAGATGGATAAACACAAAATAGGATTCAAGATATTGCAAGACACTAGAAGATTAGCCTGTTTTTTTATTTTCAAAAAATCATCTCATAATTAGGGCATAGAATTGAACTCACACATATTGCGGAGGAAAAGTTACCAATGTATACTATTTTTCCATCTTGTTTATCAAACATGACTGAAGTATACACTACATATACAATCGGTTGTATATGGTGTGTATATATTGTGTTTATGTATGTATAGGTAATGTATATTGCATGTATAGGTATGTAAATTGTATGTACATATGTCTTAAGTCTTAGGCATATTTGTCTAAATTTGTTTTGCCAAAATAGGTTTTTTAGCTCTTCATATTTTAACAAATTAACACTCAAGTCTATTCTAATTAAATAATCTCAAATTTGAAACTTAAATTTTTAAATATCGTAAAAAAACAATATTTGATCATCAATTTGTCATAAAAACAACAAATTTAACAAACCCATTTAACACCGACGAAACACATGTTAATGTTGACTAGTTTCAGGCATGTGTCTCTTAATTTTTTTGCAAGAAAATAATAATTTTATTTTTCAAATTTGAACACTCAAATGTACTCCAAATAAGTTCAAATTTGAAATATTTGTTCCATGTATCATAAAGAACAAATCTCAACCGTGACATTCATCAAAATAAGAACAAATCTAATAAATTCATTTAACATCATTTTAATTTTTTAAGTATGGGTGAGTTTCAATCATACGCGAATGAGATACACCATAAAATTGGTTAAAGTTTCACGCGTGTGCATGTAAAATATTTTAAACAAAATAATAAATTTACTTATTCAAATTTCAAACACTCAAATTTTCTTTAAATAATAATCTTAAATTTAAAACCTATGTTTTATGAATAAATCTCAAATATCAAATTATCATATAACAACAAATCTATCAAACTCGTTTAATTTTTTCATTTATGACAATGCTAATTCATATAGAAATGAGACGCACGTTAAAATTTGGGCAAAGTTTCATGCATGCGCGCTTGACTTTTTCAAGAAAAGAATAATTATATTTTCTAAATTTGAATACTTAAATTTACTCGAAATAAGCTCAAATTTGAAATATAAGTTTCATGTATTATAAAGAAAACCTCTCAACCATCAACTTGCCAAAGTAACAATAAATCTAACAAATCAGTTTAACATCCTTTTAATTTTTTTTTATGTATGTTTGCGATCAATCATACATGATTTAAACATATGTTAAAATTGGTTAAAATTTTGCATACGTGTGTCTGAATACAAGAGCAAAAGAAGTAAAAAAAGAAGCATATGCTTTTGCCCTAAAGTTTCCAAGTATTGGATATTCGTGCAGTAAAAAAATATAGCCAGTATTACTTAAATGGTGCAACCAAATTAGGACCACCCAATAAACTTTTTACTACATTGTGTACATATTTTATAATTTAGAAGGTCCAAAAACATTGGACTATAATTTTCTCTATTATTATGTATGTGAATTATTATTTTACCATTCGAGTATATGCCTTGGATAGTTCTTATCACCATTTCACTTGGGAAAAGTAATTAAGGGTGACAATAAAGTTTCAAAACTAAGAAAAAATGATACAAATCTTAATTATTGAGTAGAGCTGACAATTTTAAGTTTGATGTTAATGACATTAATTTTAAAACTCTCAAGTTTTATTATTTACACAAAGCCCTGCCTTCCTCTCCCCACCTCTCTCCCCCATCCCTACCCCTTTTGCCGCCGTCTCCACCCCTTCTGCCGCCGTCACCATCACCACCATCTTCTCCTCCGCTACTACCACCACCTCCTCCTCTTACTCAACACTCCCCACCAATGTTGCAACAACCACCTCCTCTTCCTTCACCGTCATCACCATCACCACCACCTCCTCCTCCGCGAAAACCACCATCTCCTTCATCTGCTCCTCATCCACCTCACTTTCTACCAAAAAATTAAATAGTTGAAATTGCTGTAACAACTTCAACAGTTGTTTGAGTAGTGCAATAACTACATGAAGTTTATGTAACAATTTCAATAATTGTTGCACCAATTTAAACAACTACTGAAGTTGCTGCAACAACTTAGTAGATTGTCCATGCGTAGTGTTCCTCATTTTGAGGATGCAAAAAAGAAGTTAGTTGGTGATGTGTCATAGACTATCTCGTTTGTAAGTTCATTTGGTTGATTCAGAGGATGGCGGTATTATTGTGCAAAATGGTTCAGAATCATGTCTTGTGTCAAATGTTAATTAGGAAAAGCAAGATAATGATCCTACTCGGGTTGAGTTGAAGAAAGCAATTTCAGAAAGAGCTATTAAGGCTTATTCCCAAGGGGGATATGGTGTGCTTCCTTACCAAGCTCACTTGTGTGTTCTGAATGTTGATGAGTTGAGGCAACAAATTTTATCATAATCTCATAGTTCTCGACATTCTATTCACCTAGGAGCCACCAAGATGTACCATAATCTATGGAAAGTCTATTGGTGGAATGCGATGAAGAAGAATATTGTGGAATTTATGAATAAGTGTCCAAATTACCAAAATGTGAAAGTTGAGCATCAGAAACCGAGAGTTATGACTCAAGATATTAACATTCCTACTTGGAAGTGGGATGATTTGAATATGAACTTTATTACAAGTTTACCTTAGACTCATTGAAGCATGATTTTATTTGGATTGTTGTGGACCAAATGACTAAGTTAGCGCATTTTATTCCTATAAAGACCTCATATTCAATCGAAGATTATGCTAGGCTCTATATTTGGGAGATGGCTAAGTTGCACGAGGTGCCCTTATCCATCATTTCTGACAGAGGTACCTAGTTCACCTTTCAGTTTTAGAGATCTTTTTCAGAAAGGACTTGAGACTGATGGTCAGGATGAATGGATTATTCAAACTTTGGAGGATATGTTAATAGCTTGTGTGATTGACTTTGAAGGTAACTGGATGAACATTTTCCTTTGATTGAGTTTGCTTATAATAATAGTTATCACTCGAGTATTAAGTGGACTCCATTTAAGGCTTTATATGGGTGTATGTCTCTTATTGGTTGGTTTGAAGTTGGCGAGATTGCCTTGATAGGCCCTGGTTAGTTCATGAGGTTATGGAGAAAGTTTGACTTATAAGGGATACATTGAGAACAACTCATAGTCGACAATAATCTTATGCAGATGTGAGAAGGAAAGAGTTAGAAATCACCGTTTATGATTGGGTTTACATGAAAGTCTCACCTATGAAAGGTGTGATGACATTTGAGAAGAAAAAAAAGCTCAGTCTCTCTTATGTAGGCCATATCAGATTTTGAAGTGTTTCAGGAAGGTAGCTTATGAGTTAGATTTGCCTTCAAACTTAGCATCAATCCATCCCGTGTTCCATGTTTCCTTGTTGAAAAAATGTATTGGTGATCCTACTTCAGTGGTGCCATTAGAGAGTGTTGGCGTGAAGGAAAGTCTCTTTTATGAAGAGGTTCTGATTGAAATTCTAAACCGTCAAATTTGGAAGTTAAGAAATAAAAAAGGTACTTTCGTGAAAGCCATTTGGAGGAATCAGTTAGTCGAAGGTGCTACTTGGGAGGCTGTACCTGATATGCTATCCAAGTGCCCCATATCTTTCCCTCCGATCCAGTTTCAGTCAAAGGTATTAGTTCCTCCCATGTACTCTTTAGAATTTATTTGTTTCAGCTATTCACATGATTCCCTATGTATGCATGTTCATGAAATCAATTTTTAACTTCATGTGTTGGCCCAAAGTTGATTACTCCCTAGTTGTATACATTTTTATGTGTTTTGCATTAATGTTAGGTTGTTAGATCTCTTTCCTACTCTATTCTTTCTTAGTTAAATCTCATTCGAGGATGAATGTTTCAAATGTGAAGATATTGTAACACCTCGGAAATGCAAAAGGTAACTTGGAAATTTAAAAGTTTAAGAAAGTTGATAGTGCAAGGTTTCACGAGTTTCATGTATGAGCCATACATGGAACCACAGATCATGGAACCTAATCCGGGATGTAAGCCTTGGAAATTTGGAAAATGTCAAAGTCTCTGACCTCAACACACGAACGAACATGACAAATAATGGTTTGGTCCATGGATTATGGTTCAGTCTTATGGTTTTAATATTCAGAAATATGGTATTCTAGTAATAAGGATTCTATGAGGAAGTGTACGGGTCATACATGGGCATACAACTCATGGATCATGGTTCGTAGTTCAAAGTCAAAAACTTGGTTTTCAAAACCTAGGTTCTATGGATGGCATGTACGAGTCGTGTAAGGTTTGATGGGTCATGGATCACAATTTTTGGTTTTTCATCAGAGATTTGAACTTTCAGGAAAATGATTCATGAAGAGCAAGTACGATCCGTAATTAATTGTACAGACTGTAGATGGAGTGGTAGAGTTGATCCAACAATTATTTCTCAGGTCATTCAGATAGTTTTTTGATCTTTTAATTCCTATACTATAACATTTTAGGTGTATTTTAAAGATCTTAATAGGTTCGTAAGACCCTAATCTCCCCATTCTCTCTCATCCTCTCAAACTCCAAAATTTCTCTCTCAAGTCTTCTTCTACAAGCAAGCTAGGATTTCAAGGATTTTGAAGTAGGGCTTCATCAAGGTATGTGAGAAATTCATAAATGGGTTTATCTTCATCTATTGAGTCCCAAAGAAACCTCAATTTCTACTTTATGATTCTTGCCGAATTATAGGGTTTTACTGATTTTCTTATGATTTCAATTAATTTCAAGTTTACTAATTATCATTGACCTTCTTATGCATGATTTGATCATATTTCACTGTTTTCAATGATATTTTCATGAACCCATGCCATGCAAGTATTTTATGATATGATTCAATCTATGTTGATATGCATGCATTATGTTATAAAAGATTTTATGAATCAAGGATGCTTTCGAATAAAGTATCAATAAGTTTTTATGAAAATATAGGGTTACCGATTGTAGTACCTCCCATTATGAATGAACGACATGATTTAGATACTTCCAATTAAAGTACTTATTATTATGAAAAGACTACCATAATTTAGTGTCACGACCCAGGGGTACCTCCTAGACATAACATGACATACAAGACCTCGAGAGGCCTCATATATGCCACTTAGCATTCATAGTCAAGATAATAGAAAATCGATAAGATTTAAAAAAATTTCAACACAATCAAATTTTTATAAAATGAAGTGGAAGTATAATACACTTGTCTCAAACCATCTAATACAATAGAATCTCGGGACACAGCCCGTACAACAATGTTCAAACTAAAATGAAAAGAACATAAGAAAAGTAATGTCCAAATCGTCGGATGCTATGAGGACTCACCAATCTTCAACTTTGCCTCTACTATGGATCCTAGCCCCGAGAATGAGAGTCGGGAACGCCGGACGTTACATTTGGATAAGAAATGTAGGCAAGAGTTTTGTACAAAAATGTACTAAATATGATAGCTTGCATAAACATAACATAAACATAAGAGTTAGACAACATCAGTCATAAAGCATAATCAATGCACATAATAGATCATTTCAACATGTAAGGAGTACTTCTTGAAGTAACCTCAATTCATACTTAGCAAAGAGATGGGTGATCCGCCACTAGTCTTACTCATCATAGAAGGCAAACTAAAGCAATAATCAAAGCTCATAACCTATCATAACATATCCTAACTTGTCATTTAAAGACATGGGGAATCACCTCTTTCCTTACTATAAAGGAACATGGGTAATCGCCTCTTGTCCTTCTTACTTTGGGACCATGGGTAGTCGCCTATTGTCCAACATACCTTAGGATGATGGGTATTCGCCTCTAGTCCTTTCTTGATGTGACATGAGTGTTCGCCTCTTGTCTTTCTATCATATGACATGGGTACTCTCCTCTTGTATTTTACTTAGGATCATGTGTATTCTCCTCTAGTCCGACTCTAAGGAATATGAGTAATCGCCTCATATTCTTCTTATTAGAGGTGATGGGTCATCACTTCTAGCCTCATCTCTATTTAATAGTTCCTAAGATTAGATTCATTTTAGGTGAGCAGTCCTTTCAACCTAGAATCATTCAATGTGAGAAAACCTTTCACATTCATACATAAGAAAATCATGTGGGAAAATCCCTTCCACAACAATCACATCAATAATCAACAATTCACAACATATGCTTCACTCTCAAAGCAATTCATATAATAATCATCACATATGCTTCAATCTCAAAACAATTCATAATGTACCTTATTTATCCTATAAGAATACACATAAATTCATAAATTCTCCTTTCATAGAGTAAAACCCATTTACATCAACTTCATCCCAGAAACATGGGTTAAGCATGGGTACATGTAAATTCATCCTAAAAACATGTAACCATCTCAATTCATGCATAGTAAATCATAATTCAATCAATTGAATCAACATTCATAAAGACCCATAACTTAGGAGAAAACCCTAACTCAAATTGGGGAATTTCTACTTTTCAATTGGGAAAACTTAGGGCTTCATGGATTCAAGGATTCAATGGATGAAAAACTATCATACCTTTCTATAAAAGCCCAATAATAATTGGAGAATGGAGACTTGACCTTTAGCTCTAGCTTCAACTGTCACGACCCAGGGGTACACCCTAGATGTAACATGGAGTACTTGACCCCGAAGGGGTCTCATACAAGCCACTTAGCATATCATAACATAAAAAAAAATAAATGATGCAAAATTTAAAACTTCATCCATACAATCGAAGTCTTTTATAAAAGCAAGCGGAAGTCTAGACTTACCTCAATTAGCCATCTAATAGTACATTTGAATCAAATAGGGACACATCCCTTACAACATAGTTCAAAAATGAAATAACTAGAAAGGAACTACAAATGACTCATACGTCCTCGAATCTTGAGGACTAACCAACTAGCAAGGAGAATAGTCGATCCAAGCTTTGACCAAATGAAGATCACTTCAAACACCGAACCCTACACTTGTGGAAAAATGTAGGAAAATATGGGTTAATACAAAAATGCACTAAGTATGATAGCCATGCACAAAAACATTGAAAACATGCTTAAAAGGACATTTTCGTTGAAAACCATGCTATATGCCAAGTTTGAGAATCATCATGAACATTACTGTAAAAGCATAAGTCATAAGCATATTCAACATATAGATCATCATAGCATAATAGAACCATCTCATAAGTAACCCTAAGTTATACTTGTGTAATGCATATATAAAGATCCCATAATCCCATCTATACTAGGTACCACTTTTAGGCCACCATAAACATACTTACCATTTTTGATTTCATCCTTTGTTCATACTCATAGACAAGGAAACCTTCACATTTACTAAGTCATATCAAGGAAAGCAACTCATAGCAACAATCCGCATTAAGCATACTTTATTACAAATAGCCTTCATATCAACATACTTAGTAGGATCATCATAAGCATATTCATTTCATAAAATATTATAACATAAAGGAACACACCATGACTACTCTCAAAGCCTACTTGTGCAATGCATGGATGAAGTCCCATACCCCTACCCACACTAAGTAGTGCATTCTTGAGAAGCCATAGTTCATAATCATTCATCGTGGGGGTAAGCCTTAATCGACATAGACCATGTGAGCAAATCATGGAATCCGGTGTCTCCCACACCGAAAAGTGTTGGTCTACTTGCCTAAGGTAGAACCGGTAACATTTAGCTTAGGTGGATCCACTAGCTAATAACCTATGTGGGCACATAGTTTATGGGATAAGGAGATTGCTACTAGATACCCTGCCTCAACTCATGTATGGGCATCCGTCTCAAGAGATTGCTACTAGATACCTCACCTCAACTCACGTATGAGCTTTCATCTCTATCAATATCCACTTGGTGCTTAGCATTATTCCCCACAGAGTACTTAACATTTCATTACTTGAGTTCATTATTATGGGAGAAATCGGATATGAAGATTGCTACTAGATACCCCGCCTCAAGTCACGTATGGGCATCCATCTCAACCCAACATCATTCATAAGATAGCTCATAGATTCAATAGGTGAGAACAACCTTTCAACCTAAGAATCCCCATATTGTGAGAAAACCTCGCACAACATGTCATCGTCATTCATAAGTGTATAATTGAGAATAGCCTTTCAATCAACACAACATCAAAACATAATCATAGAAACTTCATTCATAAGTGTGTGTGTGAGAGTATCCTTTCAACAGCACCACCATTTCATCATAGTCATATTCATATTACTCTCAACGTGTTCATAAAACAATTACATATATCTCATAATCATGCATAATTCTCATAAATTGCCCTTCAAGGACCATAGATCATGATTCATCAACATATCTAGAATTACTACATTAGACATGGATAATAACATAATTCAATTAATCAATTCATTATATTCATAATAATATAATATTCTAGTAACATCAATCAATACCCACACTTTGAGATCCAATTTGAGAAAATAGGGTAATTCATGGATTCTTGAGGAATTCAACTTAAAAATCTTATAAAATCATCAATATATCAATAAAAAAACATAATTCAATCATTTAAAACGAATTTGAAAGGAATCCATGAGATTGAAGTCAAACCTTAACTTTTGAGTTTTCTAGCTTCGAAATGGGGTTTTTGAAGGGGCTCTATGGGTGAAGGCTACCCATAGCTGAAGAGCTACCATACCTTATTGAATATTTCCCACGAATATGAGGACAAAAATCTTGTTTCTTCAAGCCCTAGCTTCAACTTTCTTCTTCTTCTTCCTTGAGTTCTAGAGAGAGAATTTTTGGAGAACTTCTTCTTCCATGGAGTTGTAGAGAGAGAAATTTTGGAGAAGATGAACTCTTTTGGGGTTTTGGGAATAATGAAGTGAATGGGTTGGTTAATGACTTAAAAGGGCTTATATAGGTGTATAAAACAATACAAAACGACCTCATTTAATAACTACCTAATTAGGAATTTACCAAAGAACCCCTCACTAGGCAACCCCTTCCCAAGTACCACACTAGGCTCATAACCCGTCAAGGGAACCACGGCTTGTGGTGGTGCCCGTGGTCCCTTGACCAGTAGTCTCCTTAACCATTTCAATCCCCCATGAGGTGAAGGCAACCCTACGAGCCTTCCCACGGTCCGTGGTCTTCACCACGAACTGTGAAGTGGCTCATGTAGGGGAGCCTTTCTTGGGGCAGCCTTGTGAGCTCACTGCCTCACCAACCACGGGTGGCACCACGACTCATGGTGGCCACCACGGGTCGTGAAGGCCCTCATGGTGATGGTGGGCAGTGGCTAGGCACATTTTGGCAGCCTTGGCCCCCTTGCCATGGCTCCCACCCAATTCCTTTGGCCCTTGCCCCTCAACATCCTCACATTTAGGCTCTAGTTTAATCACTAAATTCCGGGGTGTTACATTATCTCCCTCTTGGGAACACTCGTCCTCGAATGTCGATCTAGACACCTTACGGAATTAAAGACTCAAGACTAGCAGCCCATCATGCATGAAACATCACAATAATGCACCATTTAAAGGAGGAAACATCAACTCCATCTCAACATACTCAATGCAACACAAGGAAGTAAGAACTACATCTAACAACCCAATATGCATGAAACTTTCAACATTTCACATATTCATAGGAGGAACTACCTTCTCCAACTCAAAGCATTCTCAACTTATGCAATTACTCTCAAAAGCATATTAAAGCATGTTTGACAATTCATCTCATGAAGTCTAATATGCAATTCATACTAAATGCACAACAACATGAGGAACACTTACATCATAAAAAAAAAAGCTCATTTTCTTACTAATCATGAATTTGTCAAGAACATGCATAACATAAGGAGATCATGGACACACATAAATCACACATGACTCCAAAACATAAAACAAGCCAAGAGGAACTCTTTGTCTCAAGCTAGAATAGGAATAGAAGAAAGAGATGAGGATATAAGGACACTCAACCACTTTGCTATCTAAGCACATCATCTCCCCCTTGGAGAAACCCCCCTACTTAAAACCTCAAGTACCACTTCTTTCAAGAAATCTCAAAGCATAGCCAAACACTCATAATAACCTTACCAGGTTCTAACATCAATATCCTAAAAGAACAATAAATCCCATTCATACTAAAGACAACATCAATGTCTAGCATATCAAATCTATCAAGTCACAAAAGACAAGCAACACCGGAATCTAAATAAGCACAAAACACATACCGGGAGTAACATTCAGAGGACTCTCTTACTTACATCTAGCTTGGGGAGCACTAGTACCTAAACCACTAAGAGAAGCTTGCTTGGCCTCTCTCCCTTTTGCCGTAAGCACCGGGTAATACTTTATTTTGTGGCCACTCTTACCACAACCATAACAACCTTTCATACCGGCCAAACATTTACCGTTATGTCTTTTGCCATACCTAGCACAAGTAGGAAATATGGGTCTACTATCCTTGCCTTGAGACTTAGGGTTAGACACCCTTTCTTCAATAAATCTTGGGGAAATCCTAGGAGGACTTTGTTTGGAAGACCTTTCAAGAGAAAAATTACTCTCACCAATCCTAAACCTCTTTTTCTCCCTCAACCTTTCTTCAACCTCCTCTTTTCAATCCCTTGAGCATGAATCACAAGACGATCAATATTCATATCATTCTCAAGCATAACCATACGACATTCTTTTACTATCAAGTCGGTCATGCTCGACACAAACTTACTCATTATCGACCTAGGGTTGGCTAATATAGGTGGAGAATATCTTGAAAACCTAGTGAACATTCGAGCATATTCCTTAACACTCATCCTACCTTGCCAAAAGTTAATAAATGCAAGTATCTTAGCTTCTCTTATCTCTAAAGGACAAAACTTATCAAGAAACCCATTCTTAAACCTTTCCCATTCAATGGGGCTCGCTTCTACCGGCCTCGCTTCCTTCCATTGACTAAACCGTATTTGAGCAACATCTTTCAATTGGTAAGCGACCAATTCTGCCTTCTCTTCCAGAGTCACTCCCACAAAGTCCAACACCTTAGAGACCTCATCTATAAACTCTTGAGGATCTTCCTCCATCTTTGACTCATAAAATTCCAAAGTTTCTATCCCGGCTTGAGTCAACAATCAAAAACTAAACCTAATATTCTCATTAGTCACTTGATCAATCAGAACTTGAGAAGTTTGAGGAGAAGCTCCTTGATCAACATGTAGTTTCTATTCCGACTCGAGTCAATAATTGAAAGCCATATCTAATCTTCTCATTAGTCATTAAGTCAACCGAAACTTGAGGAGCGTGAGGAGGAGCTCCTTGATCAACATTGTCTCCCTAAAATCCACCAGTGAAAGATCCTTGAGTAGTCATGTCCTGTAGACCACCGGGTAAGGATTAGAAGAAGGACATTGTAGAGTTAAACTCTATCGTACGACTAAAGAGTAATGAAAGAAGTGTAGTTTCCTAAACATATTATAGCCTCTCATTCATAAATGTGGTGCGTTTCACACTATGAACAAGACTCTACTAGACGTGGCTTATCAGACATCATCCCAGAATCATTCTAAACCTTATGCTCTGATTACCAAGTTTTCCACGACCTAGGGGTACACTCAAGATGTAACATGGTGTACTTGACCCCGAAGGGGGTCTCATACAAGCCATATAGCATATAATAACATACGATAAAAGAAATGACACGAAATTTAAAACTTTATCTATACAATCGAAGTCTTTTATAAATTCAAGCGGAAGTCTAGACTCATCTCAATTGGCCATCTAATACAACATTTGAATCAAATAGGGACACAACCCTTACAACATAATTTGAAAATGAAATAACTAGAAAAGAACTACAAATGACTCATACGTCCTCGAATTTTGAGGACTCACCAACTAGCAAGGATAATAGTCGATCCAAGCTTTGACCAAATGAAGATCACCTCAAACATCGGATCCTACACTTGTGAAAAAATGTAGGAAAATATGGGTTAGTACAAAAATGCACTAAGTATGATAGCCATGCATAAAAACCTTAAAAACATACTAAAAAGGATATTTTGGCTGAAAACCATGCTATATTCCAAGTTTGAGAATCATCATGAACATTAGTGTAAAAGCATAAGTCATAAGCATATTCAACGTATAGATCATCATAGCATAATAGAACCATCTCATAAATAACCCTAAGTTATACTTGTGCAATGCATACATAAAAATCCCATAATCCCATCTATACTAAGTACCACTTTTAGGCCACCATAAACATACTTACCATTCTTGATTTCATCCTTTGTTCATACTCATAGACAAGGAAACCTTCACATTTACTAAGTCATATCAATGAAAGCAACTCATAGCCACAATCCACATTAAGCATACTTCATTACTAATAGTCTTCATATCAACATACTTAGTAGCATCATCATAAGCATATTCATTTCATAAAATATTATAACATAAAGGAACACACCATGACTACTCTCAAAGCCTACTTGTGCAATGCATGGATGAAGTCCCATACCCCCACCCACACTAAGTAGTGCATTCTTGAGAAGCCATAGTTCATAATCATTCATCGTGGGGGTAAGCCTTAATCGACATAGACCATGTGAGCAAATCATGGAATCCGGTGTCTCCCACACCGAAAAGAGTTGGTCTACTTGCCTAAGGTAGAACCGGTAACATTTAGCTTAGGTGGATCCACTAGCTAATAACCTATTTGGGCATATAGTTTATGGAATAAGGATATTTCTACTAGATACCCCGCCTCAACTCAAGTATGGGCATCCATCTCAAGAGATTGCTACTAGAAACCCCGCCTCAACTCACGTATGAGCTTCTATCTCTATCAATATTTTCTCGGTGCTTAGCATTATTCCCGACATAGTACTTAACATTTCATTACTTGAGTTCATTATTATGGGAGAAATGGGATATGGAGATTGCTACTAGATATCCCGCCTCAACTCACGTATGAGCATCCATCTTAACCCAACATCATTCATAAGATAACTCATAGATTCAATAGGTGAGAATAGCCTTTCAACCTAAGAATCCCCATATTGTGATAAAACCTTTCACAATATGTCATCATCATTCATAAGTGTATAATTGAGAATAGCCTTTCAATCAAGAAAACATCATTATCATACTCATAGAAACTTCAATCATACTTTATTCATACGTGTGTGTTTTTGAGAATAACCTTTCAACAACACAACCATTTCATCATAGTCATAATCACATTACTCTCAACGTGTTCATAAAACATATACATATATCTCATAATTATGCATAATTCTCATAAATTACCCTTCAAGGACCATAGATCATGATTCATCAACACATATAGAATTACTACATTAGACATGGATAATAACATAATTCAAGTAATCAATTCATTATATTCATAATTCTATAACATTCTACTAACATCAATCAATACCCACACTTTAAGATCCAATTTGAGAAAATAGGGTAATTCATGGATTCTTGAGGAATTCAACTTAAAGTCATATAAAATAATCAATATATCCATAAACAAGCATAATTCCATCAATTAAAACGAATTTGAAAGGAATCCTTGAGATTGAAGTCAAACCTTAACTTTTGGGTTTTCTAGCTTTGAAATTGGGGGTTTTGAAGGGGCTCTATGGGTGAAGGGCTACCCATAGCTGAAGAGCTACCATACCTTATTGAATATTTTCCCACGAATATGAGGACAAAAAATCTTGTTTCTTCAAGCCCTAGCTTCAACTTTCCTCTTCTTCTTCCATGGAGTTGTAGAGAGAGAAATTTTGGAGAAGATGAACTCTTTTGGGTTTTTGGGAATAATGAAGTGAATGGGTTGGTTAATGACTTAAAAGGGCTTATATAGGTGTATAAAAACAATACAAAACAACCTCATTTTATAACTACCTAATTAGGAATTTTCCAAAGAACCTCTCAATAGGCAGCCCCTTCCCAAGTACCACACTTGGCTCATGACCCGTCAAGGGCACCACGGCTTGTGGTGATGCCCGTGGTCCCTTGACCAGTAGACTCCTTAACCTTTTCAATCCCCCATGAGGTGAAGGCAACCCTACGAGCCTTCCCACGGTCCGTGGTCTTCACCATGAGCTGTGAAGTGGCTCGTGTAGGGGAGCCTTTCTTGGGGCAACCTTGTGAGCTCACTGCCTCACCAACCACGGGTGGAACCACAATTCGTGATGTCCACCATGGGTCGTGAAAGACCTCGTGGTCATGATGGGCAGTGGCTAGCCCCATTTTGGCAGCCTTGGCCTCCTTTCCATGACCCCCAACCAATTCCCCTTGCCCTTACCCCTCACTCTTGACCTTAACCCTCACTTTTAGGCTCTAGTTTAACCTACTAAATTCTGGGGTGTTACATCAACCTTCTTCTTCTTCAAGTTTCTAGAGAGTGAGATATTTTGGAGAGGAAGAACCCAATTTATTTAGGTGAATTTAAGAGATTGACTTGAATGGGTAAGTTTTGGGGTTAAAATCACTTATATTGGGGTCCTAGGCATGGGTAAAATGACATAGCTTTGTTTTAAAGGAATTTGGAAAAGACCCAACTTCCCCTTAATTAAAACTGTCGAAGCCTCCTTCACGAAGCTATTTACGAGCCGTTAAGGATAACACGGCCCGTAGTGGTAGCCGTGGTCCTTGACCAGTAGCTTGGCTTGCCACCCAAATTCCCCACTTCATCATGACCCTTCCCACGGCCCGCCAAGGCCTTCACGAGCCGTCTAGTGGCTCGTGTGGAGGGTCTGCCTTGGAGAGCTCACTGCCTAGTCATTCACGGGCACCACAACGAGCCGTGGTGCCCTTCACGAGGCATCTAAGGGCTTGTGGGAGGAGAGCCCATCTTGTCCACTCACTGTCAAGCTTCATGAGCACCACCAAGAGCCGTGGTTCCCTTCATGTCCCGTGAGGGGATCCATGAAGGGTGCCTTGGCTCCGCGGAGGGCTAGTGACCTCCCACTTGACTTTTTTCTTATCCCACTATATTCCGAGGCGCTACATTTAGGTACTTTTTATTAAAGTGTCTCTTATGAATATGTTATGAAATCATGATTTTTAAAGTAGTTATTCCTATGATAATGAGATGTTCATTAATGATTTTGTATTACTAGATTCTTACCATTTCAAAGATTATGAATTGATTATGATTAAGCATGTTTTCCATTGGAATTTTACCTAGTGGAAATTACCCAGGTCCATGAACTACATGGTCCCATAGGTTATGTACAGTTTGGACATTAGCTATTGTATCCACCTAAGATCATAATTATGGTCCTTACCTTGGAAAGTAGGACACTTTCTTTTCAGTGTGGTGTCAATGTACTGAACTCCATGTTATAGCTCACATAGCTTATGTCGGTTAACGATATCTCCCACAAAGGTTTCTGATTTCTACATAAGACTTATGTTATGATTATGATTATGATTATGATTTAAAGAAGAATGCGTGACCTTGTATTATGTTTTATGAAGTAATATGATCGTATTATGTTATGTTTACTTGGTCACCACATTATCATATTTTAGACTTATCATGCTGGTATGTTATGTTTATGCATCTTTTCCCATATTCAGTATAATCTAAGTACTGACACCATACATCTTTTGTGGTTATCTTATTTTGTAATAGGTCCTGATGCACATCACTCAAACCCCGGATAGTAGTGGATCCTATTAGCCTTTTCCAGACTTTGTGAGTCTCATGGTTCGAGTGCATGCCACATATGTTCCTTTATGTTATTAAGACTTACTTCAATTTTCAGAATGTTCAAGTGAGATAGGGCTTGTCTTAGTCACTTATTATGTAGTAGAGGCTTGTTGTCAGACATAGTATTTTCGTATGATGGTCTTGTACTCAAATATCACATTTATGTTGAGATAATCTTTTGAGACTTATATTCCGATGTATGTTATTTCAGTTATGTTACTATCTTAGTGTCAAGCTACGCCATGTGGTTCTCTTAGATTCTCTCGGGATTATAAGTATCATGTGACGTCTAGGGGGTAGTCTTAGGTCATGACACTATATCCACATCGTAATCAAGCACTACAAAATTGGCTAGGTAAATGAATCTATCTAATTTGACTAGAATGCCAAATAGTATACCCACATGCCTATTTATAGAGCGGTATGCCATAAGAAATCTTATTGGTGTGGGCTTGGGATTGCCAAGACTCAAATTCTTGAAAATTATGAGGGGCATCAAGTTGATACTCACCTCAGCATCACACTTGTCATTTGTGATGCTTGTGGCTGCCATGCCCAAAGATACTTCAGTATCTATTGTATACTATGCTCTATTGGTCTGTGTCATTTGGTCAAGTAAAGCTAAATCAAAGACCAAAAGTTTGGTCCATGAGAGAAAAACAACCACGTTGTTTGCCACTGCCTTGTTAATCAATTCCAAGGAGAGATTGTAATTTTGCAGAAATACTCCCTTAGAAAGACCATGGTTAGGACACAACATGACTTCTTCTTAAACCTTAGTCGAACTTCATAAATCGGTTCACCTAGTCGTTGGCGGAAATTGTTGATTTTATCTTGTAATTGGAGCATACATGAGGGTGGGTAGACATATTCAAGGAACGCTTCTGTTAGTTCATTATAGAACCTTGTGGAAACTCCTCAAGCCATGTCGTGGCTTCTCACATAAGAAGAAAGGGAATAACCTCAAACATATTGATTTTTGGTTGATGTTAGTTATGTTCAAGGGTTGGCATACTCAACAAAGTTCAAATTGTGGCGGTTGGCATCCTCACTTTCTAACCCGCTAAAGAGTCCCCTCATTTAAAGGAGATGGAACATAGTACTTGTGACATGGAACACGACATTCCCTACGATTGGTAGTAGGTGAATGGCCCTAGCCATGCCATGTCCCATCGGCTCGTCATCTATGTTGACATAACTATCCACCCTATAATTTTCATTTTTGTGGCTCATCCTTCCAATTGTTTTACCAACACCAAAAACACAAAGAAATAAAAATGCACAATAGTTTGAATCAATAAACAAATCAAGGCAATCACTAATCAATCCTAAGACAATAGTACCATTTTTTATAACACTCAACTATACTTTGAAATTAAAGTAAATGTGGTCATCTATAAAAGTAATATCTAACTTTATTAGTTGGGATCGAATATACAAGAATTGGCAATAAGGATTAAGGTTTGTTTATTCGTCAATTCATATCTAACAATCACATTGTATCACACCAAGTATTTAAATGGGGTGAAATTGTAACAAATAATTTTCTTCAAGACTACGATTGTCAAGATAACTTTAGCAACACAATAAAAGATTTATCAAGTTTGGAAATGACTAGGAAGGTGTGCAATTTTGATTGGGCTTCAATGCAATAAGCAATATTAACTAGTGAACAACCAATTAATACATTGATAACATTTCGCTAACACTATATCTAAAGTTCTCTCAACCAAATTGATATGTATCTTTGGTTCTTCTGAATCTTAGGACCTTACCATAAAAAATATCAAATATTGCTTGAGTAGATTTAAAATATATCTAACCCTTAGATGTGAAATCAATCGAATTTAGACTATCTCTAGCTGTAATAAAATGATTTACTTCTCAAGTCCTCACTATTGAAATCTTACCCAACTTCACTTCTCTTTCTCGAGAAAAAGTGTCGTTAGAGAGTTCAGTCAATTATTGCAACCATCAATTTTTAGATTAAACCTTGAAGACAACAATAGATCCATGCATAATAATTGATTTTACAACTATTTAATCACTACCCTTTCAAGTTTACACAAACATAGTGCACAAACACCCCTAGAAAAGTTTACACACTTCGCTTACTGCTTAATGCTGGTGTATATTCTAGTTTCTTCCATCTTGTGTTTGCATTGCACTTGTGAAACGCCGGTGCACTTCTGCTAGATGTCGATTCCTTCTAGTGTGTTAAGTGATTTTTCATTTCAAATTCTTTATTCTTCATGTTCAAAGGAATACATGCACATAAGAGAAGAACGCTTGAAATCCCTTCTATTAGCATTAAAACTTAGCAATAATTCATGAATAAGAGTTTGATGAGTTGGTTAAATACCAAATTATCACTACAACAAAAGGAATAATAGTATGCAGCCTGAAGTAGCCATTGGACGGGATATTGTTTCATCAGCTTACAAACTAGAAAATCAATTCTTATCAACCAATCAAATATGTTGAATAATTATATTAATCATCTATATTCTAATATTGATAAATCAATTTTAATTATCATATTTAGGTGTGATCTTTTTTACCAAACATAAGAAATGAAAGTAATTTGGCCTCTCTGACAAGATGCAGAAAGCACGTTTAAATCATTTTTATTCTAATCTTTCATCATAACTTTTAAAACTCAACCCGAAATCGAGAGATGAAATTTTTCAAAGTCTATGATTGTTTTGTTCTTTGAGGTAGGTCTTCCTATCAACTATTTCATCTAATGAACCTCAACATCCTAGATTTCAAGGAGATGATTTTAATACTGGATTACGGGTTAGAATTCTAAAACTCATATCTATCATGTAGTTAGCCTTTTTTTATATTATTCTAAGTTGTTAATTTACATTTCTTAGTATAGAATTGATATCCTAACACTTGTAAATGATGTTGGGGAGATCTACTTTCCCATAGAATGATTTCCCTTGGCATAAAAACTTCTCTAGAGGGGTTATTAGAGTAGAAAGACCATGAATTAGGATATTCTGATCACGAGAAAACTATTGTAAGATGAAATAGCCCTTGGGTAAAGAACTTGACCTTGATAAAGGGTAGAATGAAGTGGGTTGAAATTCCTTGAAGCTATTGTTTGAAGAGTAGATAATTATATACTCTTATATTTTCTTGTTTTAAAATTTGAGCATTTCGAAAGCTTTAGGAAAAGGAAGGTTCATACTCTAACACCCCGTATCCTAAAAAGGGAAGTAAAACCAGATTTTGGGAAATTGCAAGTGCCAGCCACGAGGGCCACCATGACTCATTGATGGGACCGTGGATCGTAGGTGTGGTCTGTGGATGCCCTGCCTGAGGGACGTTTTGAGGCTCAAGACCACGGCCAGACCTATAGACCGTAGGTTAGACACGATTTGTGATCGGGGTTCGATGGCCAAAATATTGAGTCCTAGATGACCAACGCCGGTCCACCAGGACGAACCGTAGGTCAGACCACGGTCCGTCGACTGGGGTCCATTGGTGGTCAGCTAGCAATTATTTTTAGGGGCAGTTGTGTCTTTTTCTAATAAATTAGTTCCTATACTACGTCATTTTACCCTTCACTAAGACCCCTATATAAGTATTTTGACCCCCAAATTAGCCCATTCACTTTATTCTTTCAAATTCACAAAAGAAGAACTATCAAATATTTCTCTCTCTAGAAACTTGAAGAAGAAGAAGATTTAGCCTAGGGTTTTAAGTCAAGGTCTCAATTCCTCCATTGAAGGCTAGCTTTTTGTTCAAGGTATGATAGTTTTCATCCATGGATTCCTTTCATCCATGGAGTTCTCAAATTCTCAATTTCTAAAGGTAGAATTCTCAAATTAAGATAGGGTTTTCTTCAATCACCATGGGTTCTTTTGATTATTGATTTATATGATTGAATTATGATCTATCATGCATGGATTGATAAAATATGATGATTTTATGATAATTTCCCCATGAACCCATGTAATCCATATGTTTTCAAGTTATGAATCATATGATGTGGGATTTTTAGTATAAAACAAGTGTTTTATGAAATTAATCATGTCTTTCAAGCTTTACATGTATTTATGATGAATTCCAGATCTAACCCACGTCTTCTAAGAATTGATGATTGAAAGTGGGTTTTGATCCTCAAGAGGTAAATTATGGACTTATGCATTTTCTTATGAAATCTATACAAATGTTTTAAGGATGCTTTGAGAGTAAAGTATCAATGATGATGTTGTTGTTGCGTTGTTGAAAGGACATTCTCATAAACACACCTAGCATGATGTGAAAGGGTTTCTCACATAGAACAGATTCTTAGGTTGAAAGGCTTTCTAACCTAATTGAATCAAAGAGTAAGAGCTATCCTAAAGAACTAGCTTGGATTGGTTGTCCAGGGACACCTTTTCATAAATAATTAGGTCAAATGAGAAATGAATATTCCGTGGGATTTATGCTTAGCACCGAGTGGATATTGATAATGGGATGGAAGCTCTCCCGTAGTAGATGCCGGGTTTCTAGAAGAAATCTCATGAGATGGAAGCTCCCCCGTAGTTGAGGCCGGGTTTCTAGTAGCAATCTCCTTAGCCCTTAAACTATGTGCCTCCATAGGTTGATTAGCTAGTGGATCCACTTAAGCTAAAATTTCATTGTTCTACCTTGTCAAGTAGGACAACCATTTTCGGTGTGAGAGACACTGGGGGATCATGTTATAGCTCACATGGTCTCAGTGTCGGTTAAGACTAATTCCCCATAAATAATAACGAACTAAGGTTACTTCAAGAAGTATCTCACATGAGTTCAAAGGTTTTAAAGATGAAGTTAGCTTGCATTGACCATGATTTTATGACTTATGCTTTATCACTCTTTTATATCATGTTTAGCTTGGTCAATTGCATGTCATGAAATGAAATGTCCCTTTAGCATGTTTTAAATGTTTTATGCATGGCTATCATACTTGGTACATTATTTTGTACTAACGCATATTTTTGCCTACATTTTCCCCAAATGTAGGGTCCAACAAACAGGTTTCCGAGTCTCGTGGCTTGTAGTTGAGTTCGTGATTTTTGAGCTTTGGTGAGTTCTCATGCTTTAAGGATGGATTTTATTATTTTAAGTTTCTTCCATGTATTTCTCTTTTGTACATGATGTATGGGCTAGTCCCAATTGCATTCTATTGTATTAGATGGCTATGATGAGACAAAGTATGTTTAGACTTCCACTTTTCTTTTATAAAATGTTTTGGACTTGGACTATTGTTTGAATCTTATTGTTCTATTTCTTATGTTATGAGAGCTAAGTGGCCTGTATGGAATCCTTCGGGGTTCTATACGCCATGTTAAATCTAGAGGGTACCCCTGGGTCGTGACAAACTTGGTAATCAGAACACAAGGTTTAGAATGGTCCTAGGATGTCTCATAAGCCATGTCTAGTAGAGCCTGGTTCATGAGTGTGAAGCGTGCTACATTTATGAATGAGAGGCTATAAGATGAGTAGGAAACTCCATTTTTTTCATTACTCTTAAGTTGTGCAATAGAGTTTAACTCTATAAAGTCTCTCTCCTAATCCTTATCCTATGTTCTTCAGTATATGGCTACCCGAAGAGCTTATCCTAGAAGAAATGTGAGGGAGAATAAGGAACAAGAAGAACCCCCCCAAGCTCCTTAAGTTCCGGTTGATACTTTGGCCGAGCAAGTGTCGAATGTGGAGTTTAGAGCTGCTTTTCAAGTGTTGTCTCAAGCGGCGATGACCCAAAAAAATAGGGAGGTTGCGGTTCCCTTGAACCTAAATGTGGGTACGGCGGCTTCAAGAGTGAGGGACTTCACAAGGATGAATCCTCTGGAGTTTCATATATGGTTCTAAGGTTGAGGAAGACCCTCAAAAGTTTATTGATGAGGCCTATAAGGTGTTGATGATCATGAGAGTTACGCCGGTAGAAAAAGTGGAGTTGGCCTTTTATCAACTAAAATGAGTGGCTCAAATATGGTATAACTAATGGAAAGAAGGGAGACCGAAAGATGCGGGTACTCTTGATTGGGAGAAGTTTATAGCCACTTTTCTTGATAGGTTCTTTCCCCTTGAGATGAGGGAAGCCAAGGTGCTTGAGTTCATTAACCTCCGGCAAGGGAGTATGAGTGTGAGGGAGTATGCTCTAAAGTTCACCCAATTGTCGAAATATGCTCCAACAATGGTTGCGGATTCAAGGGCTAGAATGAGTAAGTTCATTTCGGGTGTGTTCAAAATAGAAGTTAAAGAGTGCTTAACCGTCATGCTCATTCATGACATGGGCATTTCTCATCTCATGGTGCATGCACAACAAATTAAGGAGGAAAAACTTAAGGAAAAGTCTAGAAAGCTAAAGAGGGCTAAGACCGATGATATAAATTTCTCTCATGCAAGGTCCGATGGACAAGGTCGTCCTAGATTCCGGTCAAGATTCCTCCAATGCTCCTCCAAAGTTAAACAATATAGGGTGTCTAACCATAAGCCTCAAAGAGGTAATGGTAGTGGACCTTCATTGTCTAAGTCTACTTGTACTTAGTGTGGAAAGATCCATGATGGTAAGTAACTAGCCGACACAGATGGTTGTGGTAAAAGTGGTCACAAAATAAGGGATTGACCAATGATTATGGCTAAATGAAGAGAGGGCAAACAAGCTCCACCTAATGGTTGGGGTTCCAATGCTCTAAACAAAATCACTTCTATGCACTTCAGAGTCATGGTGAGCGAGAAAGTTCTCCCGATGTGGTTACCGGTACGTTGAAAGTCTTTCAACTAGATTTATATGCTTTGCTTGATCCCGGTGCTACTCTTTCTTTTGTGACGCCATATGTGGCACTGAGATTTTATGTGCTCCCTGATGTGTTGTTAGAACTTTTTCTGTCTCTACACCTGTTGGTGATTCTATTGTAGCTAAGAGGGTTTATAGAAAGTGTCTCATTTCCTTGTCCGATAGAGTTACTCTTATTGACTTTGTAGAGCTTGATATGCTAGATTTTGATGTTATCTTGGGTATGGATTGACTGCACTTTTTTTATGCTTCTATTGATTGTAGAACTCGTGTAGTCAAGTTTCAGTTTCCAAATAAGCCTATCCTAGACTGGAATGGAGGAAATTCTATGCCTAAGGGTCAGTTTGTCTCTTGACTTAAAGCTAGAAATATTATTTGAAAGGGTTACATTTACCATCTAGTTAGGGTGAGAAATGTAGATTCCGAAACCACTTCTCTTGAGTTGGTCCCAGTTGTAAATTGGTTTTCGGAAGTGTTTCCAGATGACTTACCCGGTATTCCTCCTGAGCGGGAAATAGACTTCATTATTGACCTTCTCCTAGATATGCAACCTATTTCTATTCCTCCTTACTGTATGTCTCTGACAGAACTTAAAGAGTTGAAAGAACAATTGAAACATCTGTTGGATAAAGGTTTCATCCGACTGAGTATCTCTCTATGGGGTGCTCCAGTTTTGTTCGTTAGGAAGAAGGATGGTTCTCTTTGTATGTGTATCGACTATCGTGTGTTGAACAAGGTGACTATTAAGAATAAGTATCCTCTTCCAAGGATAAATGATTTGTTTGACCAACTTCACAGGGCAAGTTATTTCTCTAAGACTGATCTTCAAACAGGTTATCACCAATTAAGGGTGAGAGAACATGACATTCCTAAGATGGCTCTTCAAACTCGGTATGGCCATTATGAGTTTTTGGTAATGTCGTTTGGATTGACCAATGCTCCGGCAGCGTTCATGGTTTTGATGAGTAGGGTGTTTAGACAATACCTTGACATGTTTGTGATTGTGTTCATCGATGATATTTTGATCTACTCAAGGAGTGAGGATGAGCATATTGATAATTTGAGAATCATATTGCAAATTCTTAAGGACCAACAACTTTTTGCAAAGTTTAGCAAATGCGAATTTTTGTTAAGGTTCGTAGCTTTCCTTGGTCATATTGTTTCAAGTAAGGGTATTGAGATAGATCCTAAGAAGATGGATGCGGTCAAGAGTTGGCCAAGACCTCTAACTCCTTCAGATATTAAAAGTTTCTTGGGTTTGGCCGGTTACTATAGAAGGTTGGTTGAGGGATTTTCTTCAATTGCCTCTCCTTGGACGACTTTGACTCAAAACAAGGCTAAATTCATATGGATCGAGATGTGTGAGAAGAGTTTTCAAGAGTTGAAAGATAGACTTACTTCCGCTCTGGTGTTGACCTTACCGGAAGGGAGAGATGTCTTTGTGGTTTATTATGATGCCTCAAGAATTGGGTTAGCGTGCGTGATTATGCAAAATGGTGAAGTGATTGCCTATGCCTCAAGGCAACGTAAAGTTCATAAAAAGAATTATCCTACCCATGAATTTGAATTAGCGACGGTTGTTTTTGCCTTACAGATTTGGAGGCATTATTTGTATGGTGTGCATGTAGATGTGTTTACCGACCACAAGAGTTTTCAATATGTGTTAAATCAAAAAGATTTGAATCTTCGCCAAACAAGGTGGCTTGAATTATTGAAATATTATGGCATGAGTGTTCTTTATCACCCCGACAAAGCTAATGTCGTAGCAGATTCTCTTAGTCGATTATCTATGGGTAGTGTGGCCCATATTGAAGAAGTAATGAAAGAGTTGGTTCGAGATGTTCATAGATTGGCTCGATTAGGTGTTCAATTGGTGGACTCCACCAAGGGTGGTTTTATGGTTCATAATAGTTCCGAATCATCTTTGTGGTGGATGTGAAAGCTAAGCAAGGTTTTGATCCAATTTTGGTAGAATTTAAAGAAGCGGTGCTTAAGAAATCCGTTGAGGCTTTCTCCCAAGGAGGAGATGGTGTACTTAGGTACCAAGGTCGTTTGTGTGTTCCAAATATTGATGGCTTGAGGGAACAAATCTTGACAGAAGCCCATAGTTTGCGGTATTCCATTCACTCGGGAGCCACCAAGATGTACCGTGATTTGCGGGAAGTTTATTGGTGGAATGGGATGAAGAAGGATATTGCGAGATTTGTGGCTAAGTGTCCAAATTGCCAACAAGTTAAGGTTGAGCATCAGAGACCGGAAGGTTTATCCCAAGACATTAGCATTCCTACTTGGAAGTGGGAAGACTTGAATATGGACTTTATTGTTGGTATGCCTCGCACCAGGCGACAACATGACTCTATTTGGGTGAGAGTAGATCGGATGATGAAATCGACTCATTTCCTTCCCGCCAAGGTTTCTTATTCGGCGGAGTACTATGCCAAGTTATACTTGAGAGAAATGGTAAGGTTGCATGAAGTGCCTTTGTCCATTATTTCCGATCGTGGTACCCAATTCACTTCTCAGTTTCGAAAGTCATTCAAAAAGTGCCTTGGCACTAAGGTTAAGCTTAGCATGACCTTTCATCTCCAAACCGATGGGCAAGCGGAGCGTACCATCCAAACTTTGGAAGATATGTTAAGAGCTTGTATGATTGATTTTAAGGGTAATTGGGATGACCATTTTCCATTGATTGAGTTTCCATATAACAATAGCTATCACCCGAGTATTGGTATGGCTCCATTTGAGGCTCTTTATGGTAGGAGGTGTAGATCTCCTATAGGTTGGTTTGAGGTGGGTGAAGTTGCTCTAATAGGTCCCGAATTGGTACATGAGGCCATAGAGAAAGTTAGACTTATTAGATAAAGGTTGAAAATGACTCAAAGTCGACAAAAGTCATATGCTGATGTGAGAAGAAGGGATCTTGATTTTGATGTTCATGATTGGGTTTACTTGAAAATTTCACCCCTGAAGGGTATGATGAGGTTTGGTAGGAAAGGGAAGCTTAGTCCCCGATATGTAGGCCCATATTAGATTTTGAGGCGTGTTGGTAAAGTTGCTTATGAGTTAGATTTGCCAAATGAGTTGTCATCGGTGTGTCCGATTTTCCATGTCTCCATGTTGAAGAAATATGTTGGTGATCCGACATCCATACTTTCCTTAGAAGGGTTGGGAGTTGATGAAAGTCTTTATTATGAGGAAGTTTCGGTTGAGATTTTAGACCGACAAGTCAAGAAGTTGAGAAACAAATAAGTAGCTTCCGTGAAAGTTTTATGGAGGAATCAGTTAGTTGAGGGTGCTACTTGGGAGGCCGAGGCTAGCCTTAATTGGGGAATTCAATCATATATATCAATAATCAAAAGAACCCATGGCTATTGAAGAAAACCCTAACTTAATTGGGGTATTCTACCTTTAGAAATAGAGAATTTGGGAACTCCATGGATGAAAACTGTCATACCTTGAATCCAAAAGCTTGCCTTCAATGGAGGAATTGAGACATTGACTTGAAACCCTAGGTTGAATCTTCTTCTTCTTCAACCTCGGCCTCCCAAGTATCACCCTCAACTAACTAATCCCTCTACAAAACTTTCACGGAACCTACTTCTTTGTTTCTCAACTTCTTGACTTGTCGGTCTAAAATCTCAACCGAAACTTCCTCATAAGAAAGACTTTCATCAACTCCCAACCGTTCTAAAGAAACTATGGATGTCGGATCACCAACACATTTCTTCAACATGGAGACATGGAAAATCGTATGCACATCAGCCAACTCATTTGGCAAATCTAACTCATAAGCAACTTTGCCAATTCGCATCAAAATCTGATATGGGCCCACATAGCGGGGCCTAAGTTTCTCTTTATTGCCAAATCTCATCACACCCTTAATAGGTGAAATTTTCAAGTAGACTCGATCAATTACATCAAACTCAAGAGTTTTCCTTCTAACATCGGCATAGGACTTTTGTTGACTTTGAGCTGTTTTCAACCTTTCTTTAATAAGCCGTACATTCTCCATAGCCTCATGTACCAAGTCGGGACCTATTAAAGCTAATTCACCCACTTCAAACCAACCTATATGAGATCTACACGTCCTACCATATAGAGCCTCGAATGAAGCCATGCCAATACTTGAGTGATATCTATTGTTTTATGCAAACTCAATCAAAGGCAAGTGATAATCCCAATTACCATTGAAGTCAATTACATATGCTCTCAACATATCTTCCAAGGTTTGGACAGTACTCTCCGCTTTCCCATCAGTTTGTGGATGAAAGTCCGTACTAAGCTTAACACGAGTACCAAGACCCTTTTGGAAAGATTTCCAAAACTGAGAAGTGAATTGGGTACCACGATCAGAGATAATTGACTAGGGCACTCTATGCAACCTAACCATTTCACTCAAGTACAACTTAGCATAGTCTTCCGCTGAATAAGAAACCTTGGCGGGAACAAAATGGGCCGATTTCATCATTCGATCTACTATAACCCAAATCGAATCATGTTGTCATCGGGTGCGAGGAAACCCTACTATGAAGTCCATATTCAAATCTTCCCACTTCCAAGTAGGAAAGTTAATATCTTGAGATAAACCTCCCAGCTTTTGATGCTCAACTTTTTCTTGTTGACAATTAGGACACTTAGCCATAAATTCTGTAATATCATTCTTCATCCTATTCCACCAATAGATCTCCTGTAAGTCACGGTACATCTTAGTGGCTTTTGGGAGAATGGAATATCGAGAACTATGGGCATCTGATAAGATTTTCCCTCTTAAATCATCAACAGTAGGATCACACAAACGACCTTGTTACCTAAGCACACCATCTCCCCCTTGGGAGAAAGCCTCTATGGACTTTTTAAGCACCGCTTCTTTCAACTCAACCAAAGTTGGATCAAGACCTTGTGTTGCTTTCACATCTACCACAGAAGACGATTCTGACCATTGTGAACCATAACACCACCTTTGGTAGAGTCAACTAACCGAACACCCAACCGGGCCAATCTATGAACATGTCAAACCAACTCTTTCTTTCATTCCCAATATGAGAAACACTACCCATCGATAACTGACTAAGAGCATCCGTCACCACATTTGCCTTGCCGAGGTGATAGAGAAAACTCATGTCCTAATCCTTTAATAACTCAAGCCACCTCCATAGGCGAAGATTTAGACATTTCTACTTAAACACATATTGAAAACTCTTGTGGTTGGTAAAGACATATACATGAACACCATACAAATAATGCCTCCAAATCTTAAGAGCAAACATAACTGCAGCTAGTTTAAGGTCATGCATATGATAGTGCTTTTCATGAATCTTAAGTTGCCTTGAAGCATAGGCAGTAACTTTCCCATTTTGCATAAGGACACATCCTAACCCAATTCTAGAAGCATCAAAATAAGCAACAAACCCATCAGTTCCTTCTGGTAGAGTCAACACCAGAGCGAAAGTGAGTCTATATTTTAACTCTTGGAAACTCTTCTCACATGCTTCCGACCATTTGAACTTAGCCTTCTTTTGGGAAATACCGTTAATGGAAAGGCAATCGAAGAAAATCCTTCAATAAACCTTCTATAGTAACCAACCAAACCCAAGAAACTTCTAATATCCGAAGGGGATAGAGAGGTCTAGGCCAACTCTCAACCGCATCCATCTTTTTAGGATCTACCTCAATACCCTTACCAGACATAATATGACCAAGAAAAGCCACTGACCTTTGCCAAAACTCACATTTGTTAAACTTTGCAAAGAGTTGTTGGTCCTTGAGGACTTGCAACACCATCCTCAAATGATTAGTGTGCTTGTCTTTACTCCTTGAATAGATCAATATATCATCAATGAACACAATCACAAACATATCAAGGTATTGTCTAAATACCCTATTCATCAAATTCATAAATGCGGCCATAGCATTAGTCAAACTAAGTGACATTACCAAAAACTCATAATGAACATACCGAGTTAGAAAAGCCATCTTCGGAATGCCATCCTCCTTTACCCTCAATTGGTGGTAACCTGCACGAAGGTCAATCTTAGAGAAGTAACTTGTCACTTGAAATTGGTCAAATAAATCATCTATTCTTGGGAGAGGATATTTGTTCTTAACATTAACCTTGTTCAATTGCTGGTAGTCAATACACATACGAAGCGAACCATCTTTCTTTCTAACAAACAAAACTGGAGCACACCCCATGGGGAGATACTCGATCGGATAAAACTATTATCCAAAATATCTTTCAATTGCTCTTTTAATTCCTTAAGTTTTACCGGAGCCATTCGGTAAGGAGGAAGAAAGATAGGTTGCATACGTGGGAGAAGGTCAATACTAAAGCCTATTTCCCTTTTGGGAGGAATACTAGGTAGAACATCTAGGAACACTTTCAAAAACTCATTTACAACAGGGACCAACTCAAAAGTCCGGGTTTCAGAATTTATATCCCTCACCCTAACTAGATAGTATATGCAACCCTTAGAAATTATATTTCTAGCTTTAAGACAAGAAACAAACCAACCTTTCGGCATAGAATTTCCCACTTCTCACTCTAGGATAGGCTCATTTGGAAATTGAAACTTGACTACACGGGTTCTACAATCAATAGAAGCATAACATGAATGCAACCAGTCCATACCAAGGATAACATCAAAATCTAGCATATCAAGCTCTACAAGATGAACACGAGTGACTCTATGGGACAAGGAGACATGACACTTTCTATAGACCCTATTAGCCACAATAGAATCACCTACAGGTGTAGAGATAGAGAAATGATCTAATAATACATTTGGAAGAATATCAAACCTCACAACCACATATGGAGTCACAAGAGACAATGTAGCAATGGGGTCAAGTAAAGCATAAACATCAAGTTGGAAGACTTTCAACATACCGGTAACCACATCGGGAGAACCCTCTTACTTACGACGAGTCTGAAGTGCATATAATCTATTTTTCTTCTAGCTCCCACTAGAACCTGATGAAGGGTAAAGTGGAACCCATTGACAATTATCCCCATCATTCTTAGCAACTGGGGACAATCCCTTATCTTATGATTAGTCTTACCACAACCAAAGCATGCATTAGAACCGACTAGACATCTACCCTCATGCTTCCTTCCACACTTAGCACAAGTAGGCAATGAAGATCCCTAACCATTTTCTTTTTAAGGCTTAAGGTTAGGCACCCTATTTTTATTGACCTTAGGAGGAGCATTGGAGGAACCTTGACTGGAAAAGCTTTGTCGAAACTTAGAACGACCATGTCTCTCGGACCTTGAATGTGAAAAGTCACCATTACAAGTTTTCGCCCTCTTTGCCTCCCTAGACCTTTCCTTAAGTTTATCCTCTTCTATTTGTTGAGCATGAACCATAAGACGAGAAATGTCCATTTCATTGATAAACATGGTGGTACGACACTTCTTAACCACCATTTCAGACATACCTAAAACAAACTTACTCATCCTTGCCCTAGGATCGACAATCATAGTAGGAGCATAACTAGACAATCATCTGAACTTCAAAGCATCTTCCTTCACACTCATGTTTCCTTGATGAAAGTTTATGAATTCAAGCAACTTTACCTCCCTCATCTCAAGGGGAATAAACCTATCAAGGCAAGCGACCTTAACTTTTTCCCAATCGAGAGGACCCGCATTAACTGCGCTTTCTTCCTTCCATTGGTTGAACCAAACTTAAGCAACATCCTTAAGTTTTTAAGCGACCGATTCCAGCTTTTCCACTAGCGTCACTCCCATGATTATCAACACCTTATACACTTCATCAATGAACTCTTGAGGATATCCCTCAGCCTTAAAACTATCAAACTCCGAAGGATTCATTCTAGTGAAATCTCTCACTCTAGTTGCCGCCGTACCCACATTTGGGTTTATGGGACCATAACCTCCCTATTGTCTTGAGCCATCATGGCTTGAGCCAACACTGGAAAAGCAGCCCTAAACTCTGCATTAGTCACTTGTTCAGCTAAAGAGTTGATCGAAATTTGAGGAGCTTGAGGAAGAGCCTATTGTTCCACATTCTCATTCTCATTGCTCCTAATGTATACTGTTCGAGGGGACATATCCTGTAGAGAATCGGATAAGGATTAGGAGAGAGACATTATAGAGTTAAAATCTATCGCACAACTTTAGAGTAATGAAAGAAGTGGAGTTTCCTAATCATCTTATAGCTTCTTATTTATAAATGTGTTGCGCTTCACACTGGTGAACAAGACTCTATTCAATGTGGCTTATGACACATCCTAGGACCTTTCTAACCCTTGTGCTCTGAATACCAACTTTTCACAACCCAAGGTACACCTTAGTAGTAACATGGCGTATAGGACTGTGAGAGGCCCTACACAAGCCACTTAGCCTACATAAACAAGATTATAGAAACTGAAGAGATTTTAAAAACACAAGTCATATCATAGTAAGTTTATAAAACGAAGCTGAAGTCTACACAGTCTCAATAGACACCAGTTACATCAAGAGTCATCGGGATGTAACCCTGTCATCACGTACAATATTTGAAAAGTAAAGACGAAAAGAGATAAAAGGTTTGGTCCTCAAAAAATGAGGACTCACCACTACTAAGTAAAGACGAAGTGACTTCTAGCCACGGAGATGAGAAACTGGAGAGTCGGACCCTACATTTCAGAAATAATGTAGCCAAGAGTATGCGTTAGTACAAAAATGTACCAAGTGTAATAGCAATGCACAACGATATGAAATTACGCTAAAAGTACCTGTCATGTCATGCAAAGAACAAGTTAAAACCATAAGAGAAAGTTATAAAACATCTTAATAAGCATGATCAAATGCAAGTAAAACTCATCTTTGAACTCTTATGAGTTACTTCTTGAAGTAACCTTAGTTCATCATTATACTTGTTTGTGGGAAATTAGCCTTAACCGACCTAGAGACCATGTGAGCTATAATATGGAATCTGGTGTCTACCCCATACCAAAAAGGGGTGTTCTCACTTGCCAAGGTAAGAACCATGAACTTCTAGCTTACGTGGATCCATTAGCTAATGTCTATGTAATAGTTTATGGGACACGGGTAATCACCAATTGTCCACTCAGTACTAAGCTTAATTCCCATGCAATAGTCATAAATCATATTCATCTTATCTTTAAGGGTCACAGGTAATAACCTCTTGCCCTACATTACGGGGACATGGGTAATCGCCTGCTGTCTTACCATTAGAAAAGCTCCTAAACTTGGTTCATAGTTAAGTTGAGAAAGCCTTTCAACTATAATAATCATTTATATGAGAAAACCATTTACATTCATGTATTGAGTAATTATGTGAGAAATCCTTTCACAACAATTAAGAACGACAACATCATATATGCTTTACTCTCAAAGCAACTTAGATCATACTTCATCAATTTCATAAGAAAATGCATATTTCCATAATACATTGTTCATAGTTCAAAATCCACTTTCAATCATGAAAATCTAGAGATCATGGGTTAAGCATGGGTTCATGAGGATTCATCTTAAAATCATGGAATTGTCTCAATTCATGCATAATAGATCATAAAGCAATCAAATAAATCAACATTGAAAGGAACATATGACATAGAAGAGAACCCTAACTTCAATTGGGAATTTATAGCTTCAAAATTGGAGAATTTAGGAACTCTATGGAGGAAAGAGCTCCATAGATGAAGACTCTCATACCTTAATGCCAAACGCGTGGATTCAATGGTGGGATTGGAGACTTGACTTGAAACCTTAGTCTTCTTCTTCAAGTTTCTAGAGAGAGAATTTGGGGAAGGTGAACTTGTTCTTCTTTTAGGAATTTGAGAGAATGAATTGAATTACCAGATTTTGGAGGTTTTAACATTTATATATGGTTCCTAATAGAGGGTAAAGTGATATAGTATAGAATTATCACAATTAGGAAAAGACCCAAAATCCTTCTTAAAATAACTGCCGACCCTATCGACGGTGGATACCTACATTTCATGGGTCCATCTACGGACCGATCTGGTTCACCGTCTATGGGCTTGTTCTCTGGGCCTTTAAACAACGAACCCATGTACGGTCCGTCGATCAACCTATGGTCCGTAAATGGCCCTTATAGGTCTAGCTAAAATCTCTTAAAATCCTACTAAGTCTGAGACTTATCTATGAGACCTACCTACGACTCGTGGATAGGATTACAGACCTTCCTGGTTGGTCATATAGAAGTAGTGGAACTTGACATTTTTAGAAATATTAGACTGGACATCCACGAAGCTACCTACAAATAGTGTGTCAGTCCACGGGCCATTAGTGGATTCGTTGGTATTGAAACTAGATCCTGGAAAAGCTTTAATTTCCTGTATTTTTGAATTCGAGGTGTTACAGTATGTGTTTGCTTATTGTAATTTCAAATTCTTGTGATGATTAGAATATCTATGTTGATGAATTATAATTCAAGTGATTGTTGGACAATGATATGTCACAATGAAATTATTTATGTGACAGGTAATTTGGTTGAGTTGTTGTTAAATTGTTTCTATACCTATTTACCTATTTTGTCGGCTTATCTTTATGTAGTAGGCCTCGTGGTTATTTTTGTGCTTTTCTGTGCATTGACTATTTCCCCCTTTCCATAGATCCTATATGTTGTGCTTTAATTATGTGAGGATGGGTGAAACTTTCTGATATGGCCAGGAGATTTTAGGGTTAGTTTCCCCCTTTTTAGATCTTTTGAGTTGAAAGGGTTTACTTTGGTCAGTATTTTAGGCAAACTGGCTAGGAAGATAATTACATTGGCTCTGCTAGATTCAAAGCATTTAGTTTGGTCTTCTAGGACCTTGGGTTTGTATCTTGTAGTGGTCGGGTTTATTTTATGGTGCTTGGTTGTTTGTTGGCTTTTTAGTTGTTTTGGTGGTAGGTTTGACTTTGGTTAATATTTCATCAAAATGAATTTTTTTGGTTGTTTCACCAATTCCATTGAGTTTGGAATGTCATTTATGGTTGGTTAGCATGTTCAAATTACTTTTGGCGAACCTCAGATGAATCCTGAGGGTCCGTTGGAGACTTGGGATTCTTGTCCTAAGCTTCTGTTGCAACCTCTCTTGTGAAGATTTACTCTCTTTGAGGTAGCTTCTCCTACAAAGAGGCAGCTACACTAGCGAAATCAGGTGACTCGAGAGGCAATCATGCCAGTGGGGTCTGGTAACTTTGACAGTCACGTGTCTGCGGGTTGTGTCAGATCCTACAGATTTGGAGAGATCCATTGATGTAATGACTCAATTTATCATTTTTGGTAATTTCCATAAATTTACTATTTTACCTTCCCGACATAAACTCCGAGTCTTTTATGATTGAGTTTTGAAAGTCGTTTTTGATCTTTGAGTAAAAAGTTATGAATTTATGTAAGTTATCAGTTTGAAAGGTTACAGTTGTTGAAAAATAATTTTGGTGTCTTTTGGAGTTTCAAGTGTTTAAATGGAATTGCATCGATTCCATCAGTCCCGGAACTTGGAACTTGGAACTTGGACTAAGAGAACTCTAGGTTTTGGATTCAGAGTCTTTTTAAGGATTTTAGGTCCTAAGTTGGAAATTTGTGGAATTTTAGCCTTTGGGTTGACTTTGGTTAACATTTGGGGTTCAGATGCTCAGAGCAGAATTCTGAGAGTCCGTTGGATTCGAGAGATAATTTTAGGCCTAAGAGAGGTCATGGTTGACTTTTCAATGGTCCCGAGATTGTTTTGACATTTGTAGGCATTATGTTTGTTTCTTATGATTTTCATGGATATCGGGTTAAGTAGACCTCAGATTCATGTTTTCACGATTCCATTGAATCAACAACGTTGATTATAGTCGATTTTCATATATGGTTCATGTGTATGGGTTTCTGATTGATTCTCAAGGGTCCTTTTGATGATTTTCGTGTTGGTTGATTTTATTGAGATATGGGTTCTGGCGCATCTCGTTATCGCGAGGGTGGGCTCACTTTTGCGAGGTTTTTGATAGCGAGGTATGATTCACTTTCGCAAAGGGTCAATTTCCTTTGACCTTCGCAGTTAGAAAGGACCTGATTGTGATTACGACTTTTAAAAAACAAAGGCTTGATTCGTGAAAGTGAAGGCCAAATTATATTCGGGGTTTGCTTTTGCAAACCCGTGGTAACTATTGCGACATCAGAGGGGGTTTTTGACATGCAAATTTATGGGTTTAAGCCCCATTTCCATATTTGAGCTTGGTAAAACCCTTGGAGGCAATTTTTAAGAGATTTTTTGAGGTGAATCATTTGGGTAGCTTTTTAGTCCCTAAATTTTTTTATTTCCATTGATTATTTATGGATTCTAACATCAAAACTTGGGATTTGATTTGCAAATGACAAGGTTTTTCAATAACTTGAGTTCTAAACTAACATTGTGATTGTGAATTGATTTTTTATCCTTTTTTGAAATGATTTTCACCAATGATTTCAAATTCCTTTGGTAATATTTTCAAGTAAAGATTCTTTTGATTTAAACCTCATTTTTGGAATTTAGTTTCAAGCTAAATGACCCATTCTTCAAAGAGCATGAATTGGGTATTGTTTAATCCAGAATCTTATTGTGAATACTTGATTGAAATAGGTTGTGTAGCCTTTGACATTGGTTAGAACGGAAAGACTCAAGTCTTGGAGTGACTAGTTGATTGAATTTATGGAAGTGATCTCCTAAACCTTGTAAATTTAGTAGGATCATTTATCCCCTTCATTGTGTGTGTTGGGGAGTAATAGGGATAAGGTGATGGGTTTATTGTTCCACTTTAATAACCACGATGAATAAAAAAGGATTAATGAAAAGGCAACATGATGATTATAATGCTTGTGAATCGCCTGGTAGTGAACCCTATTTTATTGATTGATGAAATGGTTTGATGGCATGAGCATGGACTTGAATTACTGGAATTGTTGTCTCCTTCTTACTGTGTAACATTGCTTATGTGCATTGATTATTGTATACCGTGTTGACACAAGTGATATAAAATCGACGGGAAATGGTTTTAGCTAGTGATAATATGCAGAAGGGAAATGGTTATGGAAAGTAATGTGATATAATTCTGATGGGAAATTATTCTGGCTAGTGTTATAAAGCCAATAGAAAATGGATTCGGCTAGTGATAAAAAGTTGATGTGAAATGGTTCTGGCTGGTGATGTGAAATAAAGCTGGTGGGAAATGGTTCTGGCTAGTGATATGATATAAAGATGATGGGAAATGGTCCCAACTAGTGATGTGAGATAAAGCTAATGGGAAATGGATCTGATTAGTGATGTGACATAAAGCCGATGGGGAGTTGTTCAGACTAGTGATATTGTGCCAAATGGAAATGGTTCTGGCAAAATTTGGCTTTTATGATTTGATGCATTTGATAACTGTGATTGATCTACGTGTTACTTGTGATTGATCTATGTGTTACTTGTGATTGACTTACTTGCTACTTATGATTGACATACTTGATACATGTTGGTTGTGGAATCATGACTATTGAACGGTGACTATAAGCCTTTTGAGTTGTGTTTTGTGAAACTATTAGATTGGGCAGAATTTTGTGCAGGTTGTAGTTTAAGGAGGTTCGATTGGAATGAAAAGAGTATTCAATTTCTATCTAGTTTGCCTTGTTTATTAGGTTGCTTACTGAGTACCATTTTATTTGGTACTCACGTCGTGCTTCTACACTTGTGTTAGTTCTGATCCTGGTATCACATTATTGCTCTTATTCTTTTCCCATTTCAAGGCTCGTTGAAGGACTTGAGAGGTAGCTGTTTGTCATCCCAACATGCCCTCTTTTCCTTCATGTTATGCTTTGTTCTCCTTAAGTAACAAAGACATTGAGACTTGTACTTATTTTCTTTTCATACACGTGAAAACCAGGTTTAGGGGTTTTTAATAAAATGAATAAATGTTCCACTTTTATCCTGTTCTTGTTCCTTTTCCACGTTTCCTATCGTTTGGTTGGGTTGAGGCAGACATGACTTGATGGGAATAGTCAAGTGCCATCACGTCCATTTTTGGGTCATGACAAATGGTATTAGAGCCTCATGTTTATAGGTCTCATGTGTGTACAAGCCAAGTCTATGTAATTTCTCAAGGACTGGTACATAGAAAACTGTACTTATCTTCAAGAGGTTATGAAGATTGTTAGGGAACTTACTTTTCTTCATTCTTTCTTATCGTGCGTTGTTACTTTCACTTGTGCTGAGTTGCCGCATGTTGTTTTGACATATGCCGAGGACCAGAGCTTCTATTTCTTGTGGTAGAGGGGAGGTAGTCCCCGAGGCAGTTGTCGAGGCCTCAGCTAGGGGTAGAGGTAAGGATCGAGCTAAAGGTCATGCTCGTGGAGTTTCATAGGTTAGAGCACGTGCCCGAGAAGCGGCACCAGCTAGAGGTAGAGCTAGAGATGTTTCTCTTGATCTACATGTTGAGGTTGCAAGGACCAGGTTCCTCCCAAGTTTGGAGCTCCTTTGTTTCAGGAGAATTTGTTGAGGATGCTGGGTGTGTGGGAGAACTTCTCTTAGGTTGGTGCGATTGGTACGCCACAAATTTATCAGAGGAGGGTAGGGTCGTAGACACCATGTCAGCAGTAGGTTGGAGGTATTCATGCCCATGTGTTCCTGTACAGGTTACTGGTGCACCGATTCCTCCTGAGGTTGTTTTGACAGCGGCTAATAAGTAGTGTTATGAGAGGTTTCAGAAGATATAACCACCCTAGTTTCAGGGTGGTAAGAGCGAGGATGCTAATGAGTTCTTGAATTTATTCCATGAGATTCTTGAGGCAGTGAGTATGGTAGATGCTCGTGATGTTTTCTTTGTTGTACTTTATCTTTGTGGACCCACTAGAGAGTGGGGGAGGACTTATGTGAGGTCTAGGACAGTTGGATATCCTCCGACAGAGTGGGATACCTTCTCTGGTGCTTTCCATGACTGTTTCATCCCTTGGAGCGTAAGAGATGAGAGTTGATTGAGGTTGGAGAGCTTGACACATGGTAGTTTGTCTGTGACTGAATATGAGGCTCGTTTCTATGAGCTATGCAGGCACACCATGACTGTTGTTCTAGATGAAGCGGAGAAAGTCCATAGGTTTGCGAGACAGATAACTTTCTCCATTAGGTCGTATGTGTTCAAAGAAGCGAGAGAGGGTGCTTCTTTCCAATCTATTATAAGCACTGCCAAAGAGGTAGAGTTGATGGTTAGGGAAGAGTGGGGGACCCTTAGAGGGCCTGGTGAAATGGTTAGTTTTCTGGTGCCTCATATGGAGGCATGGGTTCAGACAGAGGTACCATCTCTTTTCAACATCATGGACCTATTCATCCATCTATTCCAACAGCTAAGAATGGACAGTTATATCAATGATCCTACGGTTCCGGCTGAGGTGTCCATAGTAGATCATCTAGTTTGCAACAATACTTATCTATGACAAGGTTTTGTTATAGTTGTGGGAATCCAGGTTTTTCTTTTGAACAGTTTCCTTTTCATACTCACTCAAGTTCCGAATGTCATATTCCGCTTCTCCAGCTAGAGATTCAGTGCTTTTGAACAGGGGTCGAGGCAGAGGTTAGTCGGTTAGAGGCGGTTGGGCTTCTAGTAGGGGTGCTATAGCTCCGCAGAGTGGATGTCGAGGTTCTACTTAGAATACAAGTGGCTGAGAGGGATAATGTTATGCTTTTCCAGAAATACCTGAGTCCGAGTCTCTTGATGATGTGATTACAAGTATCATCCTAGTGTGCCATCGACTTGTGTCTGTATTATTTGATCTAGGTTCTGCTTTCTCGTATGTGTCTACCTATTTTTCTACCGGTTTTGATATGATTTCTGATAGTATTCCTGTGCCTATTCATGTTTCTACACCAGTGGGTGAATCCTTAGTAGTGGATCAAGTGTATCGATCCTATTTTTTTTCTTTGGTTGGGTATGATACTTGGGTAGACTTGATCATCTTGGGGATGGTAAACTTTGATATTATCTCGGGTATGCCTTAGCTTTCTCTACATCATGCCATTCTTGATTGTTATGCTAAGACTGTGACCTTAGCGACGTTGGGTGTCCAAAGTGTTGAGTGGATGGGTACTAGTGGTTCGTATCCTAGCAAAGTTATCTCATTCACTCAAGCTCAAAGATTGGTTGATAGAGGGTGTTTATCCTATTGGGCCTTTATTCTAAATACTAGTGCTGAGCCACCTCCCATTGATTCCGTGCCCGTGGTTCGAAAGTTTGTAGATGTATATCCTTTTAATCTTCCAGGTGTTCCTCCAGATAGAGATATTGATTTTTCTATTAACCTGGAGCCAGGCACCAAACCCGTCTCTATTTCTACTTATCGTATGGCTCCAGCTGAGTTGAATGAATTAAAGAATCAGTTGCAGGATTTGCTGAGTAAGTGGTTCATTTTCCCTAGTGTTTCATCGTGAGGTGCTAATGTTTTGATTGTGAGAAAGAAGGATGGTACCATAAGGATGTGTATTAAATATCGATAATTGAACAAAGTAACAGTGAAGATCATGTATCCTCTTTCTCATACTGATGACTTATTTGATCAACTTTAGGGGGAGTATTTGGTTTCTAAGATTGATTTGAGGTCCCTATATCACCAGTTGAAGATTAGGGCATCAGATATCCCTAAGACAATATTCAGGACTCGTTATGGGAACTATCAATTTCTTCTGATGCTTTTTGGTTTAACTAACGCCCCTACAACGTTCATGGAATTGATGAATAAGGTGTTTCGACCAAATTTGGATTTCCTTGTGATAGTGTTCATTGACGACATCTTGGTGTACTCCAAAACTGAAGAGGATCACAATCAGTATTTGAGGATTGTACTCCAGAGTTTGAGGGAAGAGAAGCTATATGGCAAGTGCTCAGAGTGTGAGTTTTGGCTTGATTCTATTACATTTTAGGACACATAGGGTGTTGATGAGTCGGGAATTTTGAATCATTTAGGTCTTATTATTCAATGATTTAGTGTCCTCAATGCCTATTTTGTGCTCATCACCGATGTTAATGTGTTAATATGCAGCAATAATAGCTTAAAAGCAAGGAAAGGACATTACTATGTGAAAATGAGCATAAAAAGTTGGAAAAGCTGAAGAAAAAAGAGGTTGGAGCTCGCAAAAGCCACTCTGCGACTTGCCGAATAAGCCTCTAGCTCTCCTAAAGTTTCAGCAAACTGGCCCATGTTCCAAACAAACTTAGTGAGCAAAAGGACGACTCATCGGCTCGCTAAATGGATCGGCGATCGCGATTCAGCTCGCCTAAACTTCCAGAACAATTTGCTGCAGAAGTCAAGCGAAAAGGCGAGAAGAAGCACATTGATTTGCGAGTTCGACTTACCTCGCCAACTAGACTCTGTGTTGACTTTTTGGGAACGTATAAATTCATTTTTTGAAAGAAAATAAGCAGTTCCCACACTGTATATCCCTGAGTCTTTGAGAGTTTTTACATTTTTCACATTGTTTAACATTCTTGGAGAAGTTTGGGATCTAGAATTGGAGATTGTAAGATTTTAGCTTTGATTTCAACATTTAGGTATTGCAGATCGTTAGCAATTCAGATGGAAAACCTTGTTGGTAACAATTTCTTACTTTCTGCTATGTTACCTTAGGAGTGTGATCATGTAGTCGAATGCATTAATTAGCTGATGGATGTTATTAATTGCCGATTTTAATGATGTTTTGAAGTGGGTCCAATTATTTGTTTGTGTTTTAATTGATGAACTAAAGTTGCAAATTCAGTTCTAGCTGAGCTCTCTATGATTGCTTGAGAAAGAGGTAATAGAGTAGAATGATTGATTGATAGTTGTATTGATTGCGTCTTTACAAACCCAACTTGAGAAAGTGGTTTAATTAAGGAATTCAGTTGTTTGGTAATGTTAAGCTTGTTGAGGTTTGAGAGAACTCACTTGAAACATAATAGTTAATTGAGATATGACTATTGTATTCAAAACCTAGCCTACCCATTGAGAATAAACAACTTTAAGCAATTAGTAATTACCCGTTACGCGAAATTAGATTCGACTAATCACATTCCTAGGTCTGATCTAATTGTTTAATTCCCGTGTTAGTTGTTCTTTGTCACAAATTGGTTACTAACTCCCCCATTTGATATTAATCATTGAAACTTCGTGATTTAATGTAATGCTGCGAAATCTTTACTTCTACAAATGATTAGAGCATGTATTTACTTCCTAATTGAATTCTCTACCGTATCACTCCCTGTGGGATTGACCCCAACTCCTAGTTGGGTTTATACTTGTTAGTGACCACCTACACTTAGAATTGGATGAAGTGTAGTTGAGCTTTATCAATAATGGCGCCGCTACCGGGGATGTGGTGTTAAGAATTCTCTTATTGAAGTATTTCCGTGAACTAATTTTATTGTAGTTGAATTATCTTATTTTTTTTCTTGTTGACTGCTCCAACGCAGGTGAAGAAATGAGTGTGAACGGGAGCAATGCAAGCCAACTCGGGAACAATGATGACATTGAGAACTTGCACGATGTCAATGAAGATTAGCTGCAAAGTGCGGGTGCTATTCGATTGCCTCCAACTATGGGTATTGCGGTGTTTTGTGTGACCAACACGATATTGCAGCTATTGCAAATGAATGGTCTCTTTGTGGAGTTTGCTAATGAGGACCCTCATGACCACATCCAAAATTTCGTGGATGTGTGTGGACCGTTTTCCTTCAAGAACATCACCTAAGAGTCATTCAGAATCCTATTGTTTCCCTTTTCTCTAATGGGGGAAGCGACAAAGTGGTAGACCGTACTACCAAGGGAATAAATCACTTCTTGGGAGGAGCTCAGGAAAGTGTTTTATGAAAGGTTTTCCCTCCCTCGAAGATGGTTAAGTTGAGGGATAATATTCAGAATTTCAAACGAATTGATGGTGAGCCTATCCATGAAACATGGTTGAGGTTCAAAAAGTTACTACTCTAATGTCCGACTCACTGGTTGCCAAACAATGTGTTATTACAATATTTTTTATTGGAGTCTTGATGCGTTCAACAAAGATGTCGCTAATAAACTCATTCGGGGTGGAATCATGAGATAACCATTTGACATAGCATTGGCCTTGCTTGATTAGATGACAAAAATTAATCATGTATGGTATACAAGGGAAGATCAAGTGTCTCCTTTGAATCTTGAGCTGACAAAGAAACAAATGGAAAAGAACCAAGAATGAGATGAGAACATGACCAAGATAATGGCCCAAAAGGACCTATTGACGAAGCATGTCATGGGAGGTAGTTACAAGGCAGTAAATGCGGTTGGTGCTAATGGTGGTGTCAATCCTGATGAACACAATTTGAAGTCATGTACAACGAAGGGGTGCAGTTCTTATCCAACCAAGAAAGGGGTTCTTGTCTGATCTATCCAAGGTTGGGAGGAAATCAAGGTTGGAATAGAGATCGCGATGATGGTTAGAGAGATCGAGATCGCAAATGGCATTACTATCTGTCACGACCCAGGGGTACCCTCTAGATGTAACATGGCGTATAGAACCCTGAAGGACTCCATACAATCCACTTAGCATATCATAACATAAGCAATAGAACAATAAGAGTACAAACACATTTCAAGTCTAAAATTTTCATAAAAGCAAAAGCGGAAGTCTGGAGTCTAAGTCTCAACATAGCCATCTATTAAAATATTTGAAATGAGAAGGGACACAACCCATACAACATAGTCCGAAAAGGAAATAGAAGAAATGAAACTACAATAAGATAACATCCGTCCTTGAATCATGAGGACTCACAAACAACCTAGGAGAAGAAGCAAATCAAAGCTTTAGCCACTACAGTGATGTAACACCCGAAAATTAATAGGTGAAACTAGAGCCTTACATAAGAGTTTTAGAGTTTGGTGCGTGGTTTAGAGTTGTAAATGAAACGACCCCAAAAATGCCCGAAAATGTGCTTCGGAAACACCTATAATTGTAATTTCCATATATCTCAAAATCCGTGCATGATTTAGGAAATTCGACTTCATATTCTTATTCAGGGGGTCAAATTGAGTGGGAAATGGGTCTAACCCGAATTTTAGAGCAACCGTATCAAAATCCAAAATTTCCAAGTGAAGC
>NW_006239440.1:264549-264719 GCF_000226075.1 Solanum tuberosum
GAGCTTTGATGGAATAGATTGTGAAGTTGTATTTTGTGTGATTAATGCTTCATAATTGTCTCTATGTTGGTTTGAAGAACTTGTGTGGGCTTACTCCAAAGGGGGAGATAGTGTGCCTACCTAGCAAGGAAATTGTGAGGTTATGTTTAGTTGATGGTAGAACCCGTATG
>NW_006239440.1:268875-277064 GCF_000226075.1 Solanum tuberosum
ACTATGAGGGTGAGCCCGGTAGTTTGTCTTGGCCCCCGCTAAGTACTCATGTTTAGAGGTGGTGTTGGACAAGTTGTGTATTATGCTTGAGCTTGACTCATCTATGGTATTTATGTATCATTTCTTCTTTTTTTCTCTTGCTCCCTTAGTCCCGATCCCCCCCTTAATTATGCTTATCGCTTATGGTCATTTTATTTGCTTCCGCGACCAAGGATGTGTAATGATACGCTATGAGGCTTGTTTGGGGTTCCTTCGGGTTCCCCATTCGCCGGTCACGTCTAGGCCCTAGGCTTGGGTCGTGACAGTAAAATAGCTCCCCGTACTAAGAATAAAGATTTTTGGGGCTAAACGTCAGGGTACGACCCCACAAGGACAAACCAAGGGTCTTTGAGGAGGACCCTAAATTAGCCCCCAAAAATTTGGCTAAGTATATTGTCCACGTGAGGCTTCACGACAGCTAAAAGCCTTCACTGCCCATGGAAAGCACTTGTGGACTTTGGCTTAGCCATGTGGGCGGAGGGAATTTTTCACGTGAGGCTTCATGGAGCGTGAAAACCTTCACTGCCCGTGGAAGCCATCGTGAACCAATACCTTATCCCTGTAGGCAAGAAGGCAAGTTCAATGAAGAATTCACGGAGTGTGGAAAGCTCCACAGTCTTTGGAAGACCTCTTGTGAACTTTGCCTTAGCAGCATGGGCAAGGGGCGAGTCAACGTGATGGAGCACGACACGTGGAAGCTTCCACGGATCGTGAAGAGCCGTCTGGACCATACCTTAGCCACATGGGCCAATGGCACAAGTCTACGTGAGGGATTACGACATGTGGACAAGTCCACTGCCCGTGAAGAGGCCTCGTGGACCATGCCTTAGCTCAACAAACCAAAGGCATAAGTCCACGTGAGGGACCACCGCACGTGGAACGGTCAACTGCCTATAAATCTCCTCGTGGACTTTGCCTTAAGCGCATAGGCAGTCCACACGTTGGGCAAATGGGGTATTTTTTGTAATTCCAATTTTAAGTCCAATTTAAGTGGGACTATTTTATATTATTTTTATCTAACTATATAAGGTATTTTTAGTCATTAAACACCTAAACTAAATCATTTTCACAAACACCCACATCAAAATCAAAAGTTCATCTTCCTCATAATATTTCTCTCTCTAAAAATCCAAGAAGAAGAAGAGTAAAATTGAAGCTTGGGCTGGAAGAAATCAAGGGTTTTTCATCAAATTCTTTGAATATTCTTCATCAAGGTATGATGGTTTTCATCAATGGGTAGATTTCACCCATGGATCCTCTTCAAAACTTGATTTCAAATCTTACAATTTCCCCAAAAAGTTGGGTTTTATTCGAATAGCATGGGTGCTCTTTAAAAACGTTTTCAATGGTTCAAATAGGTTGGGTTATTATTGAATAGATGAATTCTGGTTGATTTATGGTGAAATTCCCCTAAGAACCCATGGATTCCCTAAATTTCTATAATGTGATCTCAATGTGGGTTGATTGACTTTAGAAACATGTAAATGGGTTTTGTTTAGATTAATTGAATTGATTGAATCTTCTTATTAACCATATATAATGTATAAATTGTAGATGTTGAGTTGAATGTGATTCATGATCCTTCAAGGGAGAATGATGAGAATTGTACATGACTGTGATAATTGTGCATGTGCTTCAAGATTTATGTTGAGAATGAAGATTCTATGATTATGGTGTAATTGTGGTAGTGATTGAAAGGTCATTCTCCCCTATACCCTTACACATTATTATGCATGAATTATTTATGACCAAGATTGTCTTTTTGTGTTGATTGAAAGGCTATTCTCATGATCACACTATGAACATGATGTATAAGGGTTTACTCACATAGTAATGATTCTATGGTTGAAAGGCTATTCTCACCTATTGAATCCATGAGCTATCATGATATCAAGTTGGTTTGAGTTCTAGGGCATTCTTCCATGACCATGAATTAAAGTAAAAACTTAAAATGAATTTAAAGGGAATTATGCTTAGCATTGAGTGGATATGAAAATGAGATGTAAGCTTTTACGTCAGTTAGTCCGGCTTTTCGAAATAGTTATCTCATGAGATGGAAACCTTTTACGTCAGTTAGTCCAGGTTTCTAGAAGCAATCTCCCTATCCCATAACTATGTGCCCACATAGGTCTTTAGCTAGTGGATCCACCTAGGCTATCAAACATGAGTTCTACCTTAGGCAAGTAGGACACCTCTTTTCGGTGTTGGGCATGACACCGGATTCCATGTAGCTCACATGGACTATGTCGGTTAAGGCTATATTTCCCTACATGACAAAAAATGAATATGAGAAGGACATGAAAATGAACTATACTTATGAATTCTCAAAGAGTCCTACTTAGTGTGACTGGGGGTATGTGACTTCACTTACGCATTGCACAAGTAGGCTTGGAAAGGGGTTATGGTGTGGTTTTCTTATGCTATGAAGATATATGAATTTATGCATGGATGTTATGGATTGTTGCTAAGGGTGAACTTACTTACTACAAGCTATGAACATGAATGTTTCCTTGTGTATGAGTGTTGGCTATGGATGAGGTCAAGGTATGATATGTATGATGTTGGTGATCCAAAAGTGATACTTAGCATTAGATAGGATTATGGGATCCTATATATGCATTGCACAAGTATAGCTTAGGGTTGCTTATGAGATGGTTTGACTTATGTTTCTTCACAAATGTGCATGATGACTTTTAAACTTGACAAAATGCATGGTTTCAACTAAATGTCCCTTTTTAGCATGTTTTCAAGGATTTTATGCATGGCTACCATACTTAGTGCAATTTTGTGCTAACCCATATTTTCTACATTTTTCTATAAGTGAAGTTCCCGGTCGTAGAGGTGTACTTCTCCCTTTGTGCAAAGGTTGGATTAATTTTCTCCACACTTTTGGTGAATCCTCAAGATTCGAGGACGAAAGTTGTTCATTTCTAGTTCTTCTACTTTTCCTTTTGAGACTATGTTGGAAAGGGCTGTGACCCTTATTGATACTCGATTATATTAGATGGTTTGTTGAGACAATGTCTAGGCTTCCATTTCATTTTATAAAATGACTTCGAGTGTAAAAAGTTTTAATTCCGTGTAATTTCTATGGCTTTATGTTTATGATATGCTAAGGGCTTCTATGAAATCTCTTCGGGGTTGAGTACGCCGTGTTACATCTAGGGGGTACCCCTGGGTCGTGACAAACTTGTTATCAGAGCACAAGGTTTAGAATGATTCTAGCATGATGTCTCATAAACCATGTCTAGTAGAGTCTTGTTCATGTGTAACCACCTTAAAAACGAACTAGTGAAACTAGAGCCTATCGACTTTGTGTTGAGTTTGTAATGAGGTTTCATGTTGTGTAATGTTGTCCCGAGCCTTGTTAGATGGAGTTCAGTGAGTCAACGTCAAGGTACGTGATAGACTCTGTTGTTGAAAGACCCTTTATTATGTTGGTTAAGGGTTGCAACGGAAAGTGCCAAGCCAGGTGGGTAGTGTCTAAGCCAAAGGCCAAGGCTGCCCAGCCTTGGCCAAGCACTGTCCCAAGTCCACGGACCACTTCACGGTCAGTGGCCTTGATCATGGTCTGTAGAAGTGGCCGTGAAGGTCACTTGGTGCCTTAGCATCATGGGGATTGGCAAGGCAAAGCAGATACTGCTTAAGAGGACCACGGGCACCACCACGGGTACAACCACGGGCCATGGTCCCCTTTCACGGACCGTAGAAGTGGATTTGGTCCCTGACGGGGCAGCCCAAGTTAGGGATTTTTAAGTAATTTCGTTTTAATGTTTTAGTATGTGAGGTTTGTTTTAAATGGTTTATATCATAAATATAAATAGTTTTAAGTGTTTTAACACTTCATTTACTCCTTTATTCAAAACACCCAAAATCAAAACCCCGAAGTTCTTCCTCTCAATATTTCTCTCTCTAACTCAAGGAAGAAGAAGAAGTGGGAGCTAGGGTTTGGATTCAAGGCTTTCTTCAACAAATTTCTTGGGGAATCTTAGTAAAAAGGTATGGTGATCCTTCATCTATCTTTAACCCTAGAGTTAATTTCAAAGAAGTATTCAAAGTTTTCAAGTTCATGAAAAACCTAGGGTTTTACTCAATCTCATGGGTTCTTTCTTCAAACGATTTCAAATGGTTTCTAATGTCATATAATGATTGTATTGATGTTTAATTGATGATTTTAGATGAAAATACTCCATGGACCCATGATTTCTCTCAATTCCTAAATTGTGCCTTTATGAAGTGGGTTTGTTGATTATGAAAGCTTATGATTGGAATATGTCTTAATTGCTTTGGGTTATTTAATTGTATAATTATCTATGCCTTAATTATGGTAGATTGTTGGTGTGTTGATGATTTGAGAATTATGTCCTTGAAGGCAAGTTATGACTAAATGTTCATGTTGTAGTAGAATGTGTTTGACTTGTTGATCCACTTGAAAGGTGGAGGTCTTTACTTACTAAGTATATGAATGTGAATTCAATAAAGTTAAGGTGATCATGTCTTGAAGGTATTTGTGTTATTATTGAAAGGCTAATTCTCAATTTGACATTCATGTATGATAATGATGTAATGTGAAGTGTTGTCTTCTATATATAGTATATCTTGAATTGGTAGGCTTAGGCATCCTTTATTGTATAATGAATGTGTCTTGACTTGATGAATATGAATCGATAGGCTATGACATTCCTTTCATATATGAGTGATTAATGTGTCTTGACTTGATGGCTATGAATTGATAGGCTTTAGGCATTCTTTTCATAAATGATCTAATGTAATGAAGACTCTAGGATCGATAGGCTAGTGGCATTGCTTTCTTAATGAGTCAATGTACCATGAATCGATAGGCTAGTGGCATTCCTTTCATGAGTATAAGAAAGTAACGAGGGACCATGAATCGATAGGCTTATGGCATTCTTTTCATAAGAACTCTAGAACCATCCTTGAATGTACCATGGATCGATAGGCTTATAACATTCCTTCCTTGGGCAATGACGTATCATGGATCGATAGGCCTATGGCATTCCTCCCTAGTACACTAATGTAATATGAATGAAATAATCTATGGGAATGTAGGATAAGCACCGAGTGGATATGGTTAGATGGAAACTCTCCCAATGTTAGGTTAGAGTTCCAAGGAACATCTACCTATCCCATAACTCTGTGCCCACATAGGATATTGGCTAGCGGATTTCGTCCGAGCTAATGTTATCGTTCTACCTTAGGCAAGCGGAACACCTCTTTACGGTGTGGGGCTATATGACACCAGATTCTATGTCTTGCTTGCATGGTCTATGTCGGTTAAATGCTTATTCCCATCATGTGAGATGTTCATTATGGTTTCTTGAGAGGTTCTATGAAGTGTAGGTGGTAGTATGGGATGCCATCTATACATTGCACGAGTAGGCTTTGATAGGGTAATAGTGAGTTCTCTAAGTCCTAATGACTATTGTATGAAAGTCCTTTAAAGGAAGTTATTGAAGAAGGTTGACTGTTAAATGCTTAATGTGATATGCATGCTATACTTGGGTTAGATTATGAGTTATTCTCCGTTGTCATGCCTTATGAATGTTATGTCTCTTATGTGTGGATATTGTGTAAAGGTGAAAAGGAAGGAATGGTAAGTTCACTTTTGGTGACCTTAATGTGGTGCCTTGGTGTGGATGGTGGTATGGGACGCTATCCATGCAATGCACAAGGTATATCATGAAGGTTACTTGAAGTGAAGGTCTACGGTAAAGGTAGTGGTTTACATGATGATTTTAACTAAATGTGGTATTATGACTTGAATGATAATTATACTTGTATTGTAAGTCTTTTATGCTATTGTACATGATATTTCCAAAAGTGGCATAATGCATGGTTTCCAACCAAAATGTCCCTTTTATAGCATGATTTTGCATGGTCATCATACTTAGTACATTTTTGTGTGCTAACCCATATTTGTCTTATTTTTACTACAAGTGTAGGTTTCGGCAAGTGATTGCTTCTAGCTAGATTGAAGTGCTTGCATTGCTATTTTTCTTCCAAGGCTAGAGTGGTATGTCCTCATAGATCGAGGACAAGTGTCTTTTTGAAATTTCTTTCCTTTTTTATTTAATAGACATTTAGTAGTCTTTACGATTGTAAAGGGCCGTGTCCCTACTTATGTCTTGAGATTGTGTCTAAGATGACCATGTAAGACTTAGACTTCCGCTGTGTCTTTTGAAAGATTGTTAAATGAATGTTTTGAATCGTATGGTTTTGAATGAAAAGTTTTAATTTCGTACTATTTTTGTTACCCATGAGTTGAATGAATGCTATGAGGCTTGTAATAGATCCCTTCGGGGTCGAGTACGCCGTGTTACGACTAGGGGGTGATCTTGGGTCGTGACAAACATGGTATCAGAGCATAATATTTTGGAAATGGTTTTTAGGGTTGATGTCGCACAAGCCACGTCGAGTAGAGTCTTGTTCATCGGTGTGAGTCGTGACACATCTATGAGTGAGAGGTTATTGGACGATAGAAAGTTACACTTATTTCTTCATTCTTCAAAGCATGCCATAAAGCTTAGCTCCATAAGTTCTCTCTCTTTTTCCTTATCCGGTGGTCTTGAAGATGTGACTACTTGAAGGGCTAATGTTGCAAGGATCGAGGGAGGAAAATGTGAGTTTTGATGTTAATTGTGGTTATGTGAATAGATGAATCTTATTATGGTAGATTTGAGAAGTTATATTGTGATGTAGTCTTTAGTATGAATGGGTCGCTTTATGGTTATGTGTGTTGTTGGTACAAAGTTATAATGAATTTGGAGTTAAGTTGATTTGAGGAATGAGGTGTTTTAGAAATATGTTGATGTGTTGAGTGAGTAAACTCTTTAAAGGAGGGTGTAAGTGTAATTTACCTTGTCTTAGAATCCCCTTATGTGATGATTGTGAAGGTTTAGTAATGTCTTGTTCCAACCTTAGAATTGAAGGAAGTGATGTTGTAAAGAGTTTGCATAGGCTTACCCCTAGGGGGGGGGGAGTTAATGTGCTTAGATGCCAAGGTGGTTGAGTGTCATTGATGTTCATGAGTTAGGCTTGCTTGATTCTCACCTTATGAGGTGTAGTGAGTTTGAGGAGTTTAGACCCGGTGTGGTAGACTCATATGAGACCTTGAGTGGTGTTGGTAAAGTTGTTGTGAGCAACAGTTACTTAATGAGGACCTTCCTAGTTTAAAAGCTTTGGTATGTTAATGGTTCCTTATGGTCATGAATCTCTTGTTGAGGTTTCTATGTTGTTTTCATGTTGGCCTTAGTTGGGTTTTCTCCTAAGTGGGGGATGGTATGTTGAATAGTAGGTCGTGGTGAGTTTTGTTACCCTTTTTTAGTTTCTTCTACTCCTATTCAAGCTTGAAACCAAGAGTTCCTTGAGTTCTTTGGATATTTAGGTAATTTACAATCTCTAGCTATGTGTCCTAATTTTCCACAATTATAACAAGTACATTCCGTTAGTTTCTTTTTGATCTATATGGTCTTTTGGTTTTGTAGTTTTTTACATAGTATCTGATGTACCTTGAGTTTACGGTATTTCTAATACATTTCACTTACAAGTTGTGTGTGTCTAGGGCCTTTTTATATTGGTTCTGATGTGTTTTTATCATGTTTTGTAGGAAAGATGTTCAGGCACGGATGTGTAGAGACAGCTGAAAGAAATGCAGAAGAAAGGCATTCACGGAGGTGATTTACGGACCGTAGGTGATGACCGTAGATCAGCAGGCAAGGCATGGAGGACAAATCAGGGAAATCTGACCAAGTGTGGAACCACGGTGTCCATTGACGGTCCATAGATTGATCCGTAGAGTGATACTGCGAGGGTTCCAGTACCTGATTTTTGAAGATTCTAAGTGTGGAGCTACGGAGGGGATTGACGGACCGTAGATCGATCTACGGTCCGTACTGCTGGTCCGTCGTTTGCTTCAGAGAAGTTGATTTTTTGGAAACTGAAATATTTTCTAAGTTCTGACTGATGGAAGGGACTTACGGATCGTAGATCCATCGACGGTCCGTAAGTCGGTCTCGTGGATTGAAGACGCTTACTTGAACAAACTTTCCTTAATTTGTTTTCCTTTTTTATTTAGGATTTGTTTTCTATAAATAGGGCATGTAAACCTCGTGTTTGGGGGTTAGACATTA
>NW_006239440.1:279019-357966 GCF_000226075.1 Solanum tuberosum
AGTTCTTTTTCTAGTTCTATTATTTTAGTATTTTTTACTTCTTCTAATTGTTGTACTTCCTTTTTTGCTTGTTGTTTTATTTTTTCAATTTCCGTTTTTCTATCTATTTCTTCATTTTCTTTTGTTATTCTTATCATAGCAGTTAAACTATCTTCTAGTTTTACCGTTTCTTTATCTAACATTAAATTTAGATTGTCACCTATTTTCTTGTATCTTCTTCCTAGATTAGAAAATATTATCTTTATTTTTAATCCGTCATAGTTTTCATAAGTTTTTTCATCTATTGCGTGTTCTTCTTTATTTATTTATAGATTGTGTTGAAGTTTATATTCTAAACTTTTTATTTGTATTTCTAGATAAAAATAGTTTTTCTCTGTGCTATTATAGATTTTTTTACAAATTCCTGCGAATATATTAGTTTTAAGTCTATTTTGCCTATGTTCTAATTCTTGTCTTTTTGCTATAATTATTTCAGTAAGTTTTTCTTTATATTCGTTATTCTCGCTATTCATTGTATCTTTAAATATTGAATATATTTATATTCTATTTTCGATATATTATCTATTAATTGATCTTAATTTTACGTTATCTAGTTTTTGTGTATATTAAGTTGTTTATATTCCGGATATAATTTGTTTAATTTTCTTCTTATTTTTCTTAACTTTCTACTAGTATGTTTCTTACTATGTTTCTTATTATCCATAGCTCTGATACCGGTTTCCTCATGTTAATATGCATCTATGATTAGTTGCCTAAATGCTTTGTGAGTTGATTTGATGAAGATGTGTAAATGTGATCTTGAAAAGAATTGCATACATTGCCTTATGATGTTGTAATGAGCATGATGTGAGTTGGAGAAGGAAGTTCCTCTAACAAAATGAGAATTGTTGACGTTTTGTGCATAATGAGTTCGTAGATGTAGTTCCTACCTTCTTGTTTGCGTTAAGCCTTTTTGATGTGGAGGTGATGTTTCCTCCTATGTTTATGCATTTATATTGATGTGTCATGATTGTGGGCTGCTAGTCTTGAGTCATTACCTCTTAATGTGTTTAAAGTGTCATTCAAGGACGAATATTCCTAAGTGGAGGATAATGTAACGACCCTAAAAACAAACTAGAGAAACTAGGTAGTATAGGATGCCATCTATACAATGCACGAGTAGGCTTTGATAGGGTCATAGTGAGTTCTTTAAGTCCTAATGACTAATGTATGAAAGTCCTTTTAAGGAAGTTATTGAAGAAGGTTGACTCTTAAATTCTTAATGTGATATGCATGCTATACTTGGGTTAGATTATGAGTTATTCTCCATTGTCATGCCTTAGGAAATGTTATGTCTCTTATGTGTGGATATTGTGTAAAGGTGAAAAGGAAGGAATGGTAAGTTCACTTTTGGTGACCTTAATGTGGTGCCTTGGTGTGGATGGTGGTATGGGACGCTATCCATGCATTGCACAAGGTATATCATGAAGGTTACTTGAAGTGAAGGTCTAAGGTAAATGTAGTGGTTTACATGATGATTTTGACTAAATGTGGTATTATGACTTGAATGATGATTATACTTGTATTGTAGGTCTTTTATGCTATTGTACATGATATTTTCAAAAGTGGCATAATGCATGGTTTCCAACCAAATGTCCCCTTTAAAGCATGTTTTGCATGGTCATTCATACTTGGTACATTTTTGTGTGCTAACCTATGTTTGTCTTATTTTTACTACTAGTTTAGGTTCCGGCAAGTGATTGCTTCTATCTAGATTGAAGTGCTTGGATTGCTATTTTTCCTCCCAGGCTAGAGTGGTACGTCCCCATAGATCGAGGACAAGTGTCATTTTGAAGTTTCTTTCCTTTTTCATGTAATAGACATTTAGTAGTCTTTACGATTGTAAAGGGCCGTGTCCCTACTTATGTCTTGAGATTGTGTCTAAGATGGCCATGTGAAACTTAGACTTCCGCTGTGTCTTTTGAAAGATTGTTAAATGAATGTTTTGAATCGTATGGTATTAAATGAAAAGTTTTAATTCAATATTATTTCTGTTACCCATGCGATAAATAAATGCTATGAGACTTGTATAAGACCCCTTCGGGGTCGAGTACGCCGTGTTATGACTAGGGGGTGCTCTTGGGTCGTGACATCATGAGTGTGAAGCGCGCCACATTTTTGAATGATAAGCTATAAAATGTTTAGGAAATTTCACTTCTTTCATTATTCTTTTGTCATGCCTTAGAGTTTTAACTCTATAAAGTCCTTTTCCTAACCCTTCAGTTGTGTCTATAGGATATGAATACAACAAGGGCGAACGCAAGAAGGATAGAATAGGAGAATGTGAATAAGGGAGTTCCTCCCCAAGGTCCTCAAGATCCTCAAGCTCCCCCAGCTCCTATTGATGAAGGGGGCTATGACAAATGTGGAAATAAGGCCAGCTCTCCAAATATTGACCCAAGCCATGACGGCCCAAGTTAATAAGGATACTAGGACTCATGTGAACCCCAATGTGAGTACGACCGCTTCAAGGATAAGGGACTTTACTAGGATGAATCCTCCCGAATTCCATGGCTTCAAAGTGGAAGAGGATCCACAATGGTTTATTGATGAATTGTATAAGGTGCTTGATGCTATGTGAGTGTCTTCACAAGAGAAGGCGGAATTAGCCGCCTACCAATTGAAGGATGTGGCTCAAGTATGGTATGAACAATGGAAGGGTGAGAGACCCGTAGAAGCGGGTCCGGTAGATTGGGAATTGTTCAAGTCGGTCTTTCTTGATAGATTCTTTCCCTTAGAGTTGAGGGAATGTAAAATGCAAGAATTCATCAACCTTTGTCAAGGAGGTATGAGAGTGAAAGAGTATACCCTTAAGTTCACTCAATTGTCCAAGTATGCTCCAACCTTAGTGGCGGATTCAACGGCCAAGATGAACAAATTTGTTATGGGGGTATCCGACTTGGTAGTCAATGAATGTCGTTCGGCAATACTCATCCCAAGTATGAATATTTCACGTCTTATTGTTCATGCCGAGCAAATTGAGGAACAAAAGCTCAAGCAAGTGAATCGAAAAGTAAAAAGAGCAAGGACCGATGATGGATTCTTCCAAAGGTAAATTCGAGGGTCAAGGTCGACCAAGGTTCAAGAGAAGGTTCTCAAACCAAGGCTCCTCTAGTGCTCCAAGGGTCAACAAAGATAGGGTGTCTAACCCTAAGCCTCAAGGAGGCAATAGTGGTGGATTTTCTATGGTGAGGCTTACTTGTGCCTAATGTGGCACGAAATATGATCGTAAGTGCCTAGTTGGCACATATGGTTGCTATAGTTTCGGGAAGAGTGGTCATATGATGAGAGACTGTCCCATGCTTAAGGCTCAAGGAAGAGAGGGCAAGCAAGTCCCTCCTAGCGGTTCAAGTTCCGATGCTCCCAAGAAAAATCACTTCTATGCTCTTCAATACCGAGGTGACCAAGAGAGCTCCCCGGATGTTGTGACCGGTATGTTACAAGTCTTTTCTATTGATTTATACGCATTGTTAGATCCCGGTGCCACATTTTCCTTTGTGACACCATTTGTAGCCTTGAAATTTGAAATACTCCCCGAAGTGTTAGTAGAGCTTTTTTCGGTTTCTACCCCGGTTGGTGACTCGGTGGTGGCAAAAAGAGTCTATAGGAGTTGTCCTATATCTTTGTCCCATAGAATTACCTTGGTGGATTTGGTGAAGTATGTTGGATTTTGATGTGATTTTGGGTATGGATTGGTTGCATGCATGTTATTCCTCTATTAATTGTAGGACTCGGGTAGTTAAGTTTCAATTTCCAAATGAGTCTATTCTAGAGTGGAAGGGGGAAAATTATATCCCTAGAGGTCAATTTGTCTCTTGCCTCAAAGCTAGGAAAATGATCTCCAAGGGATGTATTTACCATATTTTTAGGGTTATGGATGTTGAGTCCGAAACCCCTTCTCTAGAGTCGGTTCCGGTAGTGAATGAGTTTCCGGACATTTTTCCCGATGATTTTCCCGGTATTCCTCCCGAGCGGGAAATAGACTTTGGTATTGATCTTTTACCAGATACGCAACCTATCTCCATTCCTCCTTATAGAATGGCTCCGGCCGAGTTGAAAGAGTTGAAAGAGCAACTAAAGGATTTGCTAGACAAGGGTTTTATTCAACCGAGTATCTCTTCATGGGGTCCTCCGGTTTTGTTTGTTAGGAAGAAGGACAGGTCTCTTAGAATGTGTATCGACTATCGTCAATTGCACAAAGTGACCATAAAGAATAAGTATCCCCTTCCAAGGATTGATGACTTGTTTGATCAACTTCAAGGGGATAACTATTTCTCCCAAATAGATCTTCGTTCGGGTTACCATCAACTAAGAGTGAGAGGGATTGACATTCCCAAGATGAACTTTAGGACCCGGTATGTTCACTATGAATTTTTGGTTATGTCATTTGGGTTAACTAATTCCCCGACGACATTTATGGACCTAATGAATAGAGTCTTTAGACACTACCTTGATATTTTTGTGATCGTGTTTATTAATGATATTTTGATCTATTCAAGGAGTGAAAATGAACATATGAATAATTTGAAGATTGATTTGCAAGTCCTTAAAAACCACCAATTATTTGCGAAGTTTAGTAAATGTGAGTTTTAGCTAAGGTCTGTAGCCTTCCTTGGTCATATTGTGTCGAGCAAGGGTATTGAGGTAGATCCTAAGAAGACGGATGCGGTCAAGAGTTGGCCTAGACTTCTAACTCCTACCGATATTAGAAGCTTTTTGGGTTTGTCCAGTTACTGTAGGAGGTTTGTCAAGTGTTTTTCTCCATTGCTTCTCCGTTGATGGATTTGACTCAAAAGAATGCTAAGTTTGTGTGGTCGGAGGCTTGTGACAAAAGCTTCCAAGAGTTGAAAGATAGACTTACTTCAACTCCGGTGTTAACTTTACCAGAGGGTACCGACAGTTTTGTTGTATATTGTGACGCTTCTAGAGTGGGTTTGGGATGTGTCCTTATGCAACATGGTAAAGTGATTGCCTATGCTTCAAGGCAACTCAAGGTCCATGAAAAGAATTATCCAACCCAGGACCTCGAATTAGTGACGATAGTATTTGCCTTGAAAATATGGAGGCACTATCTTTATGGGGTGCATGTTGATGTGTTCACCGATCACCCGAGTCTTCAATATGTGTTTAGCCAAAAAGACTTGAATCTCCGACAAACAAGGTGGTTAGAAATTTTGAAGGATTATGACATAAGTGTCCTTTACCACCCCGGCAAAGCCAATATAGTTGCAGATGCCCTAAGTCGATTGTCCATGGGTAGTGTGGCCCATATAGAGGATGAGAAGAAGGAGTTAGTTCATGATGTACATAGGTTGCCCCGGTTAAGTGTCCAACTAGTGGATTCCACCAAGGGTGGTGTCATGGTCCACAATGTTTTTGAATCATCCTTTGTAGTGGATGTTAAGTCCAAGCAAGACCTTGATCCGATTTTAGTTGAGTTGAAGGAATCGGTACTCAAAAGGTTTGTTGAGGATTTCTCCCAAAAGGGAGATGGGGTGCTTAGGTACCAAGGTCGGTTATGTGTTCCGGATGTTGATGGTTTGAGAGAGCAAGTTCTAGAAAAAGCTCATGGTTCGCGGTATTCTATTCATCCTAGAGCCACCAAGATGTATCGTGATGTACGGGAAGTCTATTGGTGGAATAGTATGAAGAAGGATATAGAGGATTTTGTAGCCAAGTGTCCGTATTGTCAACAAGTTAAAATCGAACACCAAAGGCGGAGAGGCTTTTCCCAAGATATAGATATTCCCACTTGAAAGTCGGAGGATGTGAATATGGATTTTATTGTGGGTTTGCCTCATACTCGAAGGCAACATGATTCTATTTGGGTCATCGTGAATAGAATATAAAAATCAGCCTACTTTATTCCCGTCAAGATTTCAGTTTTGGCGGAAGACTATGCCAAGTTGTACATCAGGGTGATAGTGAAGTTGCATGGAGTTCCTTTATCTATTATTTCGGATAGGGGTACCCAATTTACTTCACACTTTTAGAAGGCATTCCAAAAAGAGCTTGGTACTAAGGTTAAGCTTAGCATGACTTTTCATCCCCAAACCGATGTTCAAGCGGAACGTACCATCCAAGCCTTAGAAGTTATGTTGAGGGAATGTGTTATATATTTCAACAGTAATTGGGATGACCATCTACCATTAATAGAGTTTGCCTACAATAATAGCTACCTCTCAAGTATTGCCACGGCTCCTTTTTAAGCATTGTATGGTAGGAGATGTAGATCTCTGGTTGGTTGGTTTAAAGTAGGTGAAATTGTTCTAATTTGTCCCGATCTAGTTTATGAGGCCATTGAAAAAGTCCGACTCATTAGGGAGAGGTTGGAGACGGCCCAAAGTCGGCAAAAGTCTTATGCCGATGTTAGACGAAGGGATCTAGAATTTGAAGTTAATGATTGGGTCTATTTGAAAATCTCACCTATGAAGGGTGTGATGAGGTTTGGCAAGAAAGGGAAACTTAGTCCTTAGTATGTTGGCCCACATAAAATCTTGAAACGTGCTAGGAAAGTGGCCTATGAGTTAGACTTGCCAAATGAGTTAGCTTCGGTTTATCCGGTATTTCATGTTTCCATGCTTAAGAAGTGCATTGGAGATCCAATATCCATCATTCCTTTATAAGGTTTGGGAGTTGATGAGAGTCTTTCTTATGAAGATATATCGGTAAAGATTTTAAACCGACAAGTTAAAAGGTTGAGAAACAAAGAAGTAGCTTCCGTAAAGGTTTTATGGAGGAATCATTTAGTTGAGGGTGCTACATGGGAGGCCGAGGACGATATGAAGTCCCGCTATCATCATGATTTTCCTTCTACTCCTATTCAAGCTTGAGGTAAGTAGTTCCTCTTGAGTTCCCAGTTTTGGGAGTCATGTGTAATATATGTGTTTCCCATGATTTCCTTATGATTATACATGTTCTTGAGAAAATTCATGTTAGTGATAAATGAATTGTTTTCATGAAATGTGTTCTTCATGTTGTTGTGCATTTGAGTATGATGTTGCATATTTGACTTCATGAGGTGAATTGATGGACATGCTTTATTATGTTTTATAAGATGTCATATTGGCTCCTTAATGTTGTGTTGAGCATTCTTTTATTGGAGAAGGTAGTTCCTCCTATTAACATGAGAAATGTTGAATTTCATGCATATTGGGTTGATAGATGTAGTTCCTACTTCCTTTTTGTTGCATTGATTATGTTGAGATAGTGTTGAAGTTTCCTCCTTTAAGTGGTGCATTATTTTGATACTTCATGCATGATGGGATGCTAGTCTTGAGTCTTTAATTCCATAAGGTGTCTAGATCGTCATTCGAGGACGAATGTTCCCAAGGGGGAGACAATGTAACACCGGAAAATTAATAGGTAAAACTAGAGTTTACATAAGAGTTTAGAGTTTGGTGCGTGGTTTAGAGTTGTAAAATAGCTCCCTGTACTTAGAATAAAGATTTTAGGGGATAAATGTCAAGGTACGACACCCCAAGGACCAACCAAGGGTCCTTGAGGAGCACCCTAAATTAGCACCTAAAAATTTTGCTAACTATACTGTCCACGTGAGGCTTCACGGCAGGTGAAACACTTCACTGCCCGTGGAAAGAACTTGTGGACTTTGCCTTAGCCGTGTGGGCGAAGGGAATTGTTCACGTGAGGCTTCACGTAGCGTGAAAGCCTTCACTGTCCATGGAAGCCCTCATGAACCAATGCCTTAGCCGTGTAGGCAAGAAGGCAAGTTCAAGGGAGGGTTCACGGAGCGTGAAAAGATCCACTGCCCTTGGAAGACCTCTCGTGAACTTTGCCTTAGCCGCATGGGCAAGAGGAGAATCCACATGAGGGAAAATGGCACGTGGAAGCTTCCACGGCTCGTGAAGAGCCTTGTGGACCATGCCTTAGCCATATGGGCCAAGGGCATCAATCTACGTGATGGACCACGACACGTGGACAAGTCCACTGGCCGTGAAGAGCCCCCGTGGACCATGCCTTAGATCCACAAGCCATAGGCACAAGTCCACGTTAGGGACCATGGCACGTGGAACAGTCCACTGTCCGTGAAGCCCCTAGTGGAATTTGCCTTAGGCGCATGGGCAGTCCATACGTGGGGCAAATGGGGTATTTTTGGTAATTCCAATTTTAAGTCCAATTTAAGTGGGTCTATTTTATATTATTTTTAAATAACTATATAAGGTATTATTTTAAGTCATTAAACACCCAAACCAAATCATTTTCACAAACACCCACATTAAAATCAAAAGTTCATCTTCCTCACAATATTTCTCTCTAAAATCCAAAGAAGAAGAAGAGTAAAATTGAATCTTGGGCTGGAAGAAATAAGGGGTTTTTCATCAAATTCTTTGAATATTCTTCACCAAGGTATGGTGGTTTTCATCCATGGGTATATTTTACCCATTGAGCCCCTTCAAAACTTGATTTCAAATCTTATAATTTCCCCAAAAAGTAGTGTTTTATTCAAATAGCATGGGTTCAATTTAAAAACGTTTTCAATGGTTCAAATAGGTTGGGTTATGATTGAATTGATGAATTATGGTTCATTTATGGTGAAATTCTCCTAAGAAGCCATGGATTCCCTAAATTGCTAAATTGTGATCTTAATATGGGTTGATTGACTTTAGAAGCATGTAAATGGGTTTTGTTTAGATTAATTGAATTGATTGAATTATGTTCTTAACCATATCTAATGTAGAAATTCTAGATGTTTAGTTGAATGTGATTCATGATCCTTGAAGGGTGAATTAGGAGAATTGTACATGAATGTGAGAATTGTGCATGTGCTTCAAGATTTATGTTGAGAATGAAGATTATATGGTTACGGTGTAATTGTGACAGTGATTGAAAGGTCATTCTCCCCTATACCCTTACACATTATTATGCATGAATTATTTATGACCATGATTGTCTTGTTGTGTAGATTGAAAGGCTATTCTCATGAACACACTATGAACATGATGCGAAAGGTTTATTCACATAGTAATGATTCTAAGGTTGAAAGGCTATTCTCATCTATTGAATTCATGAGCTATCATGATACCATGTTAGTTTGAGTGCTAGGGAATTCTTACATGACCATGAATTTAAGTAAAGATTTAAAATGAATTTAAAGGGAATTATGCTTAGCACCGAGTTGATATGAAAATGAGATGAAAGATTTTAAGTCAGTTAGTCTGCCTTTCCAAAATAGTTATCTCATGAGATGGAAACCTTTTACGTCAGTTATTCCAAGTTCTAGAAGCAAACTCCCTATCGCGTAACTATGTTCCCACATAATTCTTTAGCTAGTGGATCCACTTATGCTATCAAACATGAGTTCTACCTTAGGCAAGTAGGACACCTCTTTTCGGTGTGGGGGAATGATACCGGATTCAATGTAGCTCACATGGTCTATGTCGTTTAAGGCTATATTTCCCTACATGTCAAGAATATGAATATGACAAGGACATGAACATGAACTATACTTATGACTTCTCAAAGAGTCCTACTTAGTGTGAGTGAGGGTATGGGACTTCAGTTATGCATTGCACAAGTAGGCTTGGAAGAGGGTTATGGTGTGGTTTTCTTATTCTATGAAGATATATGAATATATGCATGTATGATATGGGTTGTTGCTAAGGGTGACCTTACTTAGTACAAGCTATGAACATGAATGTTTCCTTGTCTATGAGTGTTGGCTATGGATGAGGTCAAGGTATGATATGTATGATGTTGGTGATCAAAAAGTGGTACTTAGCATTAGATGGGATTATGGGATCCTATCTATGGATTGCACAAATATAGCTTAGGGTTGCTTATGAGATGGTTTGTCCTATGTTTCTTCATAAATGTGCATGATGACTCTTAAACTTGAAAAAATGCATGGTTTCAACTAAATGTACCTTTTTAGCATGTTTTCAAGGATTTTATGCATGGCTACCATACTTGGTGCAATTTTGTGCTAACCCATATTATCTACATTTTTCTACAAGTGTAGGTCCCGGTCGTTGAGGTGTACTTAATCCTTTGTGCAAAGGTTGGATTGATTCTCTCCACACTTTTGGTGAGTCCTCAAGAATCGAGGACGGAAGTTGTTCATTTCCAGTTCTTCCACTTTTCCTTTTAAGAATATGTTGGAAAGGGCTGTGACCCTTATTGTTACTCGATTGTATTAGATCGTTTATTGGTTTAATTTTATGAAAAGACTTTGATTGTAAAAAGTTTTAATTCCGTATCATTTCTACAGATTTATGTTTATGATATGTTAAGGGTTTGTATGAAACCCCTTCGAGGTTGAGTACACCGTGTTAGATCTCGGGGTACCTCTGGGTCATGACAAGTGATAGCCTTGAGAACCGGACCCTACACTTGGGAAAAAATATAGGAAAAGTAAGCATTAGTACAAAAATGCACTAAGTGTGATAGCCATGCATAAAAATACTTAAAACATGCTAAGAGGGACATTTCATTTGAAAGTATGCAATTTACCAATTGTGAACATGATTTGAGAGTTTAGAGAGAATAAATCATAACATAGTCATAATCATCATAAAACCCTTGACAACTCATATACAAAGCTTATTGAGTAACCATAGTTCATAATTTATATTCTTGTTCTTATTGTGGGAAATAAGCCTTAACCTACATAGACCATGTGAGCTTAACATGGAATCCGGTATTACCCACACCAAAAAGGCTTGTCGTACTTGCCTAAGGGGAAGATAATGTAACACCTAGAAAATTAATAGGTGAAACTAGAGCCTTACGTAATAGTTTTGGAGTTTGATGCGTGGTTTATAATTGTAAAATAGCTCCCCATACTTAGAATAAAGATTTTAGGGGCTAAACATCAAGGTACGACCCCCCAAGGACCAACCAAGGGTGCTTGAGGAGGAACCTAAATTAGCCCCCAAAAATTTGGCTAAGTATACTGTCCACGTGAGGCTTCACGGCAGGTGAAAGCCTTCACTACCTGTGGAAAGCACTCGTGGACTTTGCCTTTTCCATTTGGGCGTAGGGGATTGTTCACGTGAGGCTTCACGGAGCATGAAATCATTCACTGCCCGTGAAAGCCCTCGCGAACCGATGCCTTAGCCGTATAGGCAAGAAGCCAACTTCAAAGGTGGGTTCACGGAGCGTGGAAAGCTCCACTGCCCTTGGAAGACCTCTCGTGAACTTTGCCTTAGCCGCATGGGTAAGGGACGAGTCCATGAGAGGTACCACGACACGTGGAAGCTTCCACGGCTCGTGAAGAGCCCTCATGGACCATGCCTTACCCACAAAGGCCAAGGGCAGAAGTTTATGTGAGAGACCACGACACGTGGACAAGTCCACTTCCCGTGAAGATCCCTCGTGGACCATGCCTTAGCTCCACAAGCCTAAGGCACAAGTATTCGTGAGGAACAATGGCACGTGGAACAGTCCATTGCCCGTGAAGTCCCTCGTGGAATTTTCCTTAGGCGCATGGGCAGTCCACACGTGGGGCAAATGGGGTATTTATGGTAATTCCAATTTTAAGTCCAATTTAAGTGGGTCTATTTTATATTATTTTTAAATAACTATATAGTGTATTTTAATTCATTAAACACCCAAACTAAATCATTTTGACAAACACCCACATCAAAATCTAAAGTTCATCGTCCTCACAATATTTCTCTCTCTAAAAACCCAAGAAGAAGTAGAGTAATATTGAAGCTTGGGCTGGAAGAAATCAAGGGTTTTTCATCAAATTCATTGAATATTTTTCATCAAGGTATGGTGGTTTTCATCCATGGGTAGATTTCACCCTTGGAGCCCCATCAAAACTTGATTTCAAATCTTACAATTTCCCCAAAAAGTAGGGTTTTATTCGAATAGCATGGGTTCTCTTTAACAAACATTTTCAATGGTTCAAATAGGTTGGATTATGATTCAATTGATGAATTATGGTTTATTGATGGTGAAATTCCCCCAAGAACCCATGGGTTCCCTAAATTGCTAAATTGTGATCTCAATGTGGGTTGATTGACTTTAGAAGCATGTAAATAGGTTTTGTTTAGATTAATTAAATTGATTGAATTATGTTATTACCCATATCTAATGTAGAAATTCTAGATGTTTAGTTGAATGTGATTCATGATCCTTGAAGGGTGAATTATGAGAATTGTACATGAGAGAATTGTGCATGTGCTTCAAGATTTATGTTCAGAATGAAGATTATATGATTATGGTGTAATTGTGGTAGTGATTGAAAGGTCATTCTCCCCTATACCCTTACACAATATTATGCATGAATTATTTATGACCATGATTGTCTTGTTGTGTTGATTGAAAGGTTATTCTCATGAACACACTATGAACATAATGTGAAAGGTTAACTCACATAGTAATGATTCTTAGGTTGAAAGGCTATTCTCACCTATTGAATTCATGAGTTATCACGATACCATGTTAGTTTCAGTGCTAGGGAATTCTTACATGACCATGAATTTAAGTAAAGATTTAACATGAATTTAAAGGGAATTATGCTTAGCACCGAGTTGATATGAAAATGAGATGAAAGCTTTTAAGTCAGTTAGTCTTCCTTTCAAAAATAGTTATCTCATGAGATGGAAACCTTTTACGTCAGTTATTCCAAGTTTCTAGAAGCAAACTCCCTATCGCGTAACTATGTTCCCACATAAGTCTTTAGCTAGTGGATCCACTTATGCTATCAAACATGAGTTCTACCTTAGGCAAGTAGGACACCTCTTTTCGGTGTGGGGGTAGAACATCAGATTCCATGTCTAGCTTGCATGGTCTATGTTGGTTAAATGCTTATTCCCATCATGTGAGATGTGAAGCTTAGTTTCTTGATAGGTACTACAAAGTGTAGGTAGTAGTATGGGATGCTATCTATACATTTATACTTATGACTTCTCAAAGAGTCCTACTTAGTGTGAGTGGGGGTATGGGACTTCAGTTATGCATTGCACAAGTAGGATTGGAAGGGGGTTATGGTGTGGTTTGCTTATTCTATGAAGATATATGAATATATGCATGTATGATATGGATTGTTGCTAAGGGTGACCTTACTTACTACAAGCTATGAACATGAATTTTTCCTTGTCTATGAGTGTTGGCTATGGATGAGGTCAAGGTATGATATGTATGATGTTGTTGATCAAAAAGTGGTACTTAGCATTAGATGGGATTATGGGATCCTATCTATGAATTGCACATGTATAGCTTAGGTTTGCTTATTAGATGGTTTGACTTATGTTTCTTCACAAATGTGCATGATGACTATTAAACTTGAAAAAATGCATGGTTTCAACTAAATGTCCCTTTTTAGTATGCTTTCAAGGATTTTATGCATGGCTACCATACTTAGTGCAATTTTGTGCTAACCCATATTATCTACATTTTTCTACAAGTGTAGGTCCCGGTCGTTGAGGTGTACTTCTACCTTTGTGCAAAGCTTGGATTGATTCTCTCCACACTTTTGGTGAATCCTCAAGAATGGAGGACAAAAGTTGTACATTTCCAGTTCTTCTACTTTTCTTTTTAAGACTATGTTGGACAGGGCTGTGACCCTTATTGTTACTCGATTGTATTAGATGGTTTATTGATACAATGTCTAGACTTTCATTTCATTTTATAAAAAGACTTTGATTGTAAAAGGTTTTAATTCCGCATCATTTCTATGGATTTATGTTTATGATATGTTAAGGGTTGTGTGAAACCCCTTCGAGGTTAAGTACGCTGTGTTATATCTCGGGGCTACCCTGGGTTGTGACAAGTGATAGCCTTGAGATCCGGACCCTACTTTTGGGGAAAAATATAGGTAAGCGTTAGTACAAAAATGCACTAAGTATGATAGCCATGCATAAAAATACTTAAAACATGCTAAGAGGGACATTTCATTTGAAAGAATGTAATTTACCAATTTTGAACATGATTTGAGAGTTTAGAGAGCATAAATCATAACATAGTCATAATCATCATAAAAGCCTTGACAACTTATATACAAAGCTTATTGAGTAACCATAGTTCATAATTCATATTATTGTTCTTGTTGTGGGAAATAAGCCTTAACCGACATAGATCATGTGAGCTTAACATGGAATCCGGTATTACCCACACCAAAAAGGCTTGTCGTACTTGCCTAAGGTAGAACCATACTTTTAGCTTAGGTGAATACACTAGCTAAACACCTATGGGGGCATATAGTTTATGGGATAAGTAGATTGCTACTAGAAACCCAGACTCAACTAGGGTAGAAGGTTTCCATCTCATGAGACATACTTTGGGAACCCGGGCTCTACTAGTGTAAAAGGATCCCTTTGGAAGCCGGACTCAACTAGTGTAAAATCTTCCATCTCATATACAATATCAACTGGGTGCTAAGCATTAATTCCCACGGAGTACATATTAAGTCTTGACTTAAGTTCATATTCATGGAAGAATATCTTGACACTTAATCCAACATATTTCATAGGAGAGCTCTTAGATCATGCGTTAGAATAACCTTTCACCATCCATGTCTACATATACATATCTTAGATTCAAGTAGGTAAGAATAACCTTTTAACCTTAGAATCATCATATTGTGAGAAAACCTTTCACATCATATCATATTCATGCATAGGAGTGTATGTGAGAACATCCTTTCAAAAACACAACAACTACATCATAATCATAATCACTTTATTCTCAAAGTGTTCTTAAAGCATATACATAAATATCATAATCATACATATTTTTCATACCTTGCCTTCAAGGATCAAAGATCATATTCAATCAACACATCTAGAATTCACTACATTAGACATGGATAAATGCATAATTCAAGTAATTCAATCCTTACATGCATAATTCTATAACATTCTCCCTTCATCAACCAATACCCACATTACATTATCATAATTAAGAAATAGGGGAATTTATGGATTCTTTGGGAATTCAACTTAAAATCATAGGAAATCATCAATTTATACATAATATAACCTAATTCAATCATTATAAATTATTTGGTAAGGAATTCATGGGTTTGGAGTCAAACCCTAACTTTTGGGATTTCTAGTTTTAAAATTTGAATTTGAAGGGACTCCATGGATGAAGGACTACCATACCTTAATAAACAATGCCCAATGAATTTGAATAAAATACCTTGCTCCTTGAACCCTAGATCCAAATTCCTTCTTCTTCTTCTTCCTTGATGTGCTAGAGAGAGAATTTTTGGAGAGGATGAAGTTTTGGGAATAATTTTGGGTGTTTTGAAATAATGAGGAGAAAGACTTAGTTTAGGGGTCTAAAATCCTTATTTAGGCGGTTCTAATTAGGCTAAAAAGACACTACTTAATATTAATTAAAATCGGAAAACCCCAAAGTTCCCCTAAACTAACTCCTCAAAACAGTCCCCAGGGAAGCACCCACAAGACCCTGACCATGGGGCGTGGTTTGGCCCACGACCTATACTGGTTTTACATGGGTTGGTTACTGGAACTTTTTGGCTAACCACGGAATCCCCACCTATAGGGCGTGGACCCACCCACGCGACATGGGTCCTTTCGTGGTCACTGCCCTGGGCAGTTTTCTAGGGGTCTTTCTCAAGGGGCCTAGTTGGTCCTTGAGGGTTGGTACCTTGACGTTCTAACACGAAACCTCTATTATAAGTACGGGAGTTATATTCATGACTCTAACCCCCACGTCAAGCTCTAGTTTAGCCTACTAATTTTCTGTGGTGTTACATTATCTCCCCCTTGGGAACATTCGTCCTCAAATGATGATCTAGACACCTTACAGAAGTACAGACTCAAGACTAGCAGCCCAGCATGCATGCTATATAAAAAATAATGCGCAATTCATAGGAGGAAACTTGAACTCCATCTCAAACATAATCAATGCATCACAAGGAAGTAGGAACTACATCTAACAACCCATTATGCATGAAATCTCAACATATTTCATATTCATAGAGGGAACTACCTTCTCCAAACTAAAAACATGCTCAACACAATCTCATGTAACCCTTATGCAACATATTTTCAAAAGCACAACTAAAGCATGTTCAACAAGTCATCTCATGAAGAACATAGGCAACTCTTACTCAATGCACAACAACATGAGGAAAAATTAATCATAAAAACTCATTTTCTTACTAAACATGCATAACATAAGGAAATCATGAAAAAACTCATATAACACACATGACTCCCAAAACAAAGAAAACTCAAGATGAACTACTTACCTCCAACTAGGGTAGGAGTAGAAGGAAAAGATGAGGATAGCGGGACTTCATATCGGCCTCGGCCTCCCTAGTAGCACCCTCAACTAGATGATTCCTCCGTAAAACCCTCACAGCAACTATTTCCTTGATTCTCAATCTCTTACCTTACTGGTCTAGAATCTTTACCGAAATTCCTTACATAAAAGACTTTCATCAACCCCTAACCCTTCTAAGGGGATAATGGATGCCGAATCTCCAATACACTTCTTGAGCATAGAAACATAAAACACCAGATGAACCGAAACTAACTCTCTTGGCAACTAACTCATAGACAACTTTATCAATACGCCTCAAGATTTTGTATGGGCCTTACATCCCGGGACTAAGTTTTCCTTTCTCGCTCAATCTCATCATACCCTTCATAGGTGGAATTTCCAAGAAGATCCAAAATCATAAACACTAGTAACACTCAACAATCTTTCTATCTAAGCACACCATTTCCTCCTAGGGAGAAAGCCTCAACTAATACCTTAAGCACCGCTTCCTTTCAAGTCAACTAAAATTGGATCAAGCCCTTGCTTAGCTTTCACATGTCACGAAAGACAATTCGGACCCATTGTAACCATAATGCCACCCTTGGTGGAGTCCATTAATTGAGCAACCTCTCTGTCCCACCTATGAACATTTCAAACCAACTCTTTCTTATCATCATCTACATGAGCAAAACTTCTCATAGACAATCTACTAAGAGCATTTGCTATAATATTGGCCTTGCCGAGATGATAAAGAACACTCATGTGATAATCCTTTAATAATTCAAGCCACCTCTGTTGGCGAAGATTCAAATCCTTTTGACTAAACACATATTGTAAGCTCTTGTGATCGGTAAACACATCAACATGAACTCCATATAGATAATACCTCCATTTCTTTAAGGCAAAAACAACTGCCGAAAACTCAAGGTCATGAGTAGGATAATTCTTCTCATGGACTTTAAGTTGCCTTGAAGCATAGGCAATCACCTTACCATTTTGCATAAGCACACATTCCAACCCAATTCTAGAGGCATCACAATACACCACAAAACCATCCGTACCTTTCAGTAAGTTCAACACCGGAGAGAAAGTAGGTCTATCTTCCAACTCTTGGAGACTTTCCTCAAAAGCTTCCGACCAAATGAACTTAGACTTCTTTTGGGTCAAAGCCGTCATTAGAGAGGCAGTGGAAGAAAAACCCTCAACAAACCTTCTATAATAACCGGCCAAACACAAAACGCTTCTAATGTCCGGAAGAGTTAGAGGTCTTGGCCAACTCTTGACCACATCCTCCTTCTTAGGATCCACCTCAATACCCCTACTTGATACAATATGACCAAGAAAAGCTACAGATCTTAACCAAAATTCACACTTACTAAACTTTGCGAAAAGTTGGTGTTCCTTAAGAACTTTCAATACAATTCTCAAATGGTCAACATTCTCATTCTCACTCCTTGAATAGATCAAAATATCATCGATAACCACTATCACAAACATGTCAAATATTGTTAGAATACTCTATCCATCAAGTCCATAAATGTCGTCGGAGCATTAGTTAAACCAAAGGACATTACTAGAAACTCATAGTGACCATATCAGGTTCTAAAAGTCATATTTGGAATATCTTTAGCTTTCACCCTTAATTTGTGATAATCCGACCTAAAATCAATCTTAGAGAAATAAATAACCCCTTGTAGTTGGCTAAACACTATCTACCCTCATCATCTCAACTAGGTGCTACAAGCAACCTTTAGTCATCATCCTTTTTACTATTTTATTAGGAATAATTAACCTCTAGGCATAGAACTTCCCTCCTTCCACTCTAGGATAGGCTCATTTGGGAACTAACAAATTGACTACACGGATTCTACAATCACTATAACACGAGTGCAACCAATCCATACCAAGAACAACATCAAAATCTAACAACACACTAGGGAGCATATCAAACCTTATTGCCACACACGACGTCACAAAGGACAAAGTAGCACCGCGATCTAATAAAACATAAACATCTACTAGGAAAACTATCAATGTACCTAAAGGAACATTTGTACACCTTTAGCCTGGAGTGCATAGAACCTGTCTTGCTTCGGAGCACTAGTACCCGAACCACTTGGAGAAGCTTGCATGCCCTCTCTCCCTCTAGCCGTAAGTATTGGGCAATCTCTCATTTTGTGACCAATTTCACCATAACCATATCAACCATCCATGCCGGCTAGACAGTTACCATCGTTTCTTTTTCCACACCTAGCACAAGTAAGAGATAGGGATCTACTACCCTTCCCTTGAGACTTAGGGTTAAACACCCTCTCTTTGTTAAACCTTGGGCAAACCTTAGAAGAACTTTTCCCACAAAACCTTTGTTGGAATCTAGGGCAACCATGTCCATCAAACCTATACCTCTTTGTTTTTCTAGACTTCTCTTCAAGTTTCTCTTTTTCAAACCCTTGAGCATAAATCACAAGACAATCAATATTCATATCATTCTGAAGCATAGCCATTCAACATTTTTTTGCTATCAAGTCAGACACACCCGACACAAACTTTCTCATTCTCGACCTAGGGTCGGACACTATAGATGGAGCATATCTTGACAACCTAGTAAACATCCAAGCATACTCCTCAGCACTCATTTCACCCTGCCGAAGTTTAATAAACTCAAGTATCTTAGCCTCTCTCATCTCCAAAGGGCCAAACCTATCAAGAAACTCATTCTTAAAACTTTCCGACTCCATGGGACCCGCTTCTACCGGCCTTGCTTCTTTCCATTGGCTAAACCACATCTGAGCAACATCTTTCAATTGGTTAGTGGCTAATTCCTCCTTCTCTACCGGAGTCGCTCTCACAAAATCCAACACCTTAGATACCTCATCTATAAACACTTGAGGATCTTTCTCCATCTTTGACCCATAAAATTTCGAAGTTTCTATCCTGACTTGAGCCAACAATTGAAAACCAAACCTAATTTTCTCATTAGTCACTTGATCAACCAAAACTTGAGGAGCTTGAGGAGGAGCTCCTTGATCAACATTGTCTCCTTAAAATTCACCGGTGAAAGCTCCTTGAGTAGTCATGTCCAGTAGACCATCGGGTAAGGATTAGAAGAATGACCTTATAGAGTAAAACTCTATCGCATGACTTAAGAGTAATGAAATAAGTGAAATGTCCTAATCATCTTGTAGCTTCGCGTTCATAAATGTGGCGCGCTTCACACTCATGAACAAGACTGTACTAGACGTGGCTTATGAGACATAATCCTAGAATCATTCTAAACCTTGTACTCTGATTACCAAGTTTGTTACTACCCAAGGGTACACCATAGATGTAACATGGCATATAGAACCCTGAAGGACTCCATACAAGCCACTTAGCATATCATAACATAAGCAATAGAAAAATAAGAGTAAAAATGCATTTCAAGTCTAAAATTTTCATAAAAGCAAAAGCAGAAGTCCAGATTCTAAGTCTTAACATAGCAATCTATTACAATAGTTGAAATTAGATAGGGACACAACTCATACAACATAGTCTGAAAAGGAAATACAAGAAATGAAACTACAATCCGATAACATCCGTCCTTGAATAATGAGGACTCCCTAACAAGCTAGGAGAATAAGCAAATCCAAGCTTTAGCCACTACAGTGATCGCCTTGAGAACCGGACCCTACACTAGGGAAAAATGTAGGAAAAGTAGGTGTTAGTACAAAAATGCACTAAGTATGATAGCCATGTTTAAAAATACTTAAAACATTCTAAAAGGGACATTTCATTTGAAAGTATGAAATTTACCAATTTTAAACATGATTTGAAAGTTGAGAGAGCATAAGTCATAACATAGTCAACATAGTCATAATCATCATAAAAGCCTTGAGAGCTCGTACACAAAACTTATTAAGTAACCATAGTTCATAATTCATATTTTTGTTCTTGTTGTAGGAAATAAGCCTTAACCGACGTAGACCATGTGAGCTTAACATGGAATCCGGTGTTACCCACACCAAAAAGGTTTGTCCAACTTGCCTAAGGTAGAAACATACTTTTAACTTAGGTGAATCCACTAGCTAAATGCCTATGAGGGCACCTAGTTTATGAGATAAGGAGATTGCTACTAGAAACCCAGACTCAACTAGGGTAGAAAGTTTCCATCTCATGAGACATACTTTGGGAACCCAGACTCAACTAGTGTAAAATGATCCCATTGGAAGCCGGACTCAACTACTGTAAAAGCTTCCATCTGATATACAATATCCACTGGGTTCTAAGCATTAATTCCCACGGAGTACATATTAAGTCTTGACTTAAGTTCATATTCATGGAAGAATGTCTTGACACTCAATCCAACATAATTCATTGGACAACTCTTAGATCATGCGTGAGAATAACCATTCAACATCCATGTCTACATATACATATCTTAGATTCAAGTAGGTGAGAATAGCCTTTCAACCATAGAATCATCATATTGTGAGAAAACCTTTCACATCATATCATATTCATGCATAGGAGTGTATGTGAGAACATCCTTTCAACAACATAACAATTACATCATAATCATGATCACTTTACTCTCAAAGTATTCTTAAAGCATATACATAAACCTCATAATCGTACATAATTTTCATATTTTGCCTTCAAGGATCAAAGATCATATTCAATCAACACATTTAGAATTCACTACATTACACATGGATATAAGCATAATTCAAGTAATTCAATCCTTACATGCATAATTCTATAACATTCTCCCTTCATCAACTAAGACCCACATTACAAGATCATAATTGAGAAATAGGGGATTCATGGATTCTTGGAGAATTCAACTTAAAATCGTAGGAAATAATCAATTTATACATAATATAACATAATCCAATCATTATAAATGATTTTGAAAGGAATCCAGGAGTTTGGAGTCAAACCCTAACTTTTGGGATTTCTAGTTTTAAAATTGGGATTTGAAGGGACTCCATGGATGAAGGGTATCTATGGATGAAGGACTATCATACCTTAATCAACAATTCCCAATGAATTTGAGTGAAATACCTTTCTCCTTTAACCCTAGCTCCAACTTCATTATTCTTTTTCCTTGAAGTTCTAGAGAGAGAATTTTTGGAGAGGATGAAGTTTTGGGAATAGTTTTGGGTTTTTTAGAAATAATGAGGAGAATGACTTATTTTAGGAGTCTAAAATCCTTATATAGGTGGTTCTAATTAGGCTAAAATGACACCACATAATATTAATTAAAACCAGAAAACCCCAAAGTGCCCCTAAACTAACTCTTCAAAACAGTCCCCAGGTGACCATCCACGAGACCCCGACCACGGGGTGTGGTTTGACCCACGACCTGTACTGGTTGGGCGTGGGTTGGTTACTGGAACTTTTTGGCCAACCACAGAACCCCTACCTACGGGGAGTAGACCCTCCCACGGGGCGTGGGTCCTGCCGTGGTCACTGCCCTGGGTAGTTTTCTAGGGGTCTTACTCAAGGGCCCCTAGTTGGTCCTTGAGGGTTGGTACCTTGACGTTCTAACACGAAACCACCATTATAAGTACGAGGAGTTATATTCATGACTCTAACCCCCACGTCAAGCTCTAGTTTAGCCTACTAATTTTCTAGGGTGTTACACCATTGTGAAAATTGGAGACATAGAGATGGTGACAAAGATCACTATGTGCCTCCTCCTGAACGTTAAAAGCCGAAGGAACCAATGGATTATCCCAAAAGCTTCCGGACCAAGGATATGGTTGATCGTATCTTGAACAAGGCTGAAGGATCAGACAAGGTACTCAAGGAGATGAAAGATGATGTCTCATCTCTAAATCAAATGGTGACTTCGCACTCGGTTTCCATTAAGCAGCTTGAAACTCAGATGGATCTGATCTCGACTCATTTATATCCAAGACCTAAAGGGGGTCTCCCTAGTGATACTTTGGTAAACATGAAGAATGAGGCATGATCACATGGCCACATCATACAATGATGTTAAATAAGTCACTTCTTGGGAAGCAACACAAGTTTTATTTATTTTTTTGAATAATATTTGTTGGATGTGTAGGTTGAAATTAATATTTTGAGAAAAGGGTAATTGAGTGAGCTAAAATCCACTCGGTGAATCGCAGAATGGATCGGCAAGCCTGACATATCTCGCCTCTTGGACCAATTGGAAGGCCGAGTTTCTGTTGAAATCGGTAAATTAAAGTCCACTAGGAAAATCGCCGAGTGGATTGACGACGTTAATGAGCCTCGCCGAGTGAGGTGCGAACAGAAGGGTCAAAGACTTTCAACCGTTGTAAATTCAAACCTTCTCCTTATTTTTAACTTTCGACTCTTGCACACTTACAATCAAATTTACATCATAGTTTTTCATTTCAATTTTGGTGGGTATCCTTGTGTGCTCGGAATCTGAAATGTTGCTCGTTATTTCCCTTTGCCTTAGTGTCGTGTTTCTGAACTTGAGGTTGGTTGTTTGAAATTGCTTTTAAATTGCAAAACTTGTGTCGAGCATGTATTTGAGCAGTTCATAGATCTAGTATTTTCTTTGATTCTGTGTTAAATTATTCGTATATATCTCTTTAGAACTCAAGCATGCCTAATATCTTGTTTAGCCTAAATTAGTTTGAGATTTGCATTTAAAGCGTGTAAATTATGGGTTTTAATGTAGGGTTTTGTGTGGGTGAAGTCTGAGTAACCCAAGTTCCACCAAACAACTCGAATTTGCCCAATGATGGATAAGGTAACATCATTCTTAAGGGCACAATCATTGTTTGGATGAATCTAGACCAATTGGGGGAAGGCTGAGTACTCCTAGGGTAGGTAATTGTCGTGGGTAAGTTTGAATTTCATAGAATTGTCCTTGAAATTGGTTGTTGTAGGCTGTGCGTTGAGAATTGAGATTTGGGTTGGGAATCTAGCACGTCTGGCCATTTGGTGAGCTGAGTCGAGCTCGCTGAGTGACTCGACGACTCGCCAATTGACCCCCTTTATTGCCGATTTGACCTGATCTGTTAGTATGTTTCAATTTATTTTTCGACGATACACATGTGCTCTCCGAGTACACTCGGCAACTCACCGAATGAGTTCCGCCTCACCTTTATGACTTTCTTTTTGACCGATTGTTTCTATGAAATTCAGCGAAGCTACCTCTGGTCACCGAGTGAACCCGACGACTCGCCGAATGGTCTGTGACACTGCCCTTTTATGCTGAATTTCTACTTTTTCATTCTAGAACTTTTGGCAAGCTCTCTACTACTCACTAAATGGCTTCGGCGACTCGCCAAATGGATTGAAATGTTTTCCTGCATTTTAAAAAAAAGACATTTTGTTAACCCTTTGAAACCACATGAGTTTTGTTTGTGTTTTTCTATATATATGGTTAGACCTAAGCTCCCAATGAGAGGTCCTGCACCTTGGAAAATGGCAAAAAGGGTCGTAATTGCAGTAGAGTTCACACCTCCCTAGGCCACTCATCTTAAGCCTCCTTAGGGGAGTGTGAATGCCAAAGGGAAGAAACAAGTCATGGAGAGTTCCAGTTCGAGCTCAAGCTCATTGGACAACATGGGCATCGAATCCACTCACCTTACATCCTCTGAGTCTGAAGGGGAAGAAGCTGCGGGGTCCAAGACTCAAGTGCATACACTGGAGTCTGAGGGAGGGTTGATGAACCAGAGGCGTGCCAAATTGCGTTCTAAAGAAATTCATGACCCATTGGCCAGACTTCTAGCACCGCCAACACCTCCAACACCTGCAGCAGTACAAACACCTCAAGTGCCTCCGACCCCAGCATATCTTCATCGTTCTATGAACTGATTAAAGCCTGCTGGTTTGAGGACCATTTTAGAGGAGAAGCAGTTGTCTACATATGATGTGGTAGACATGTATCTGGATGTGTGGGAGACGCTGCACTTCAACAAATTTCAACAGTTTACTCAGACCTGAAATCCTTATGTTCCTTCCTGGGTTCTGGAATTCGATAAGAGTTATGCAAGGTTAGTTCGGAAGTGGAAGAGGAAGGTTGGTTTGATGGCACCGATGAACTATGTAGAGGTGCGGGGCAAGAGAGTAAAGTGCCGCGAGAACGACATCAATGATCTGCTGGACTACACTACGTGTACCATCCATTCCTTAGCCGACATAGTCAAGACCAAAACGTTGGATGAGTTGAAGGGGTGGTGACCCCGTTGCTGAGCGATGCTAATCCTCCCTGGATAGGGGAGGGAGTGGTGATTGAGAAGAATGACTTGCATGTGGCTGCTCGTTACTAGTTTGGATTCATTTCCAACACTCTGATGCCTTCTCATAATGAATCAATTATTTGGCATCCTAAGGCTGCACTGTTAGGTTGTATTCTTGATCGGGAGCGGAGGAATCTCAAAGAAATCATTTATTAGGAGATGGTTATGAGGGTAAAACAAAACCATACCTCGTTACCATTTCCAGTGCTAATTAGGGAGTTGTGTCGTGTCACGACAAAGAGGTACACCCAAGATGTAAGATGGTGTACTTGACCCCGAATGGGTCTCATACAAGCCACTTAGCATATCATAACATAAGATAAAAGAAATGATGTGGAATTTAAAACTTTATCCATACAATCAAAGTCTTTATAAAAGCAAGTGAAAGTCTAACTTGTCTCAATTCGCCATCTAATACAATCCTTGAATCAAATAGGTACACAACCCATATAATATAGTCCGAAATGAAATAACCAGAAAGAAACTACTAATGACTCATATGTCCTCGAATCTTGAGGATTCACCACAAGCTAGGAGAATAGTCGATCCAAGCTTGAACCAAAAGAAGATCACCTCAAAGTCCGGATCCTACACTAATAGAAAATGTAGAAAATATGGGTTAGTACAAAAATTGCGTTAAGTATAATAGCCATGCATACAAACATTTAAAACATGCTTAAAAAAGACATTTGGTTGAAAAGTATGCACTTTACTAAGTTTGAGAATCATCATGCATTTTAGTATAAAAGCATAAGTCACAAGCATATTCAACATATAACTCACCATAGCATACTAGAACGATCTCATAAGTAACCCTAAGTTATACTTGTGCTATGCATAGATAAGATCCCATAATCCTATCTATATGAAGTACCACTTTTAGGCAACCATAATCATACTGACCATTCTTTGATATCATCCTTAGTTAATACTCATAGACAAGGAAACCTTCACATTTAATAAGTAGGCGTTTGACCTTGCGATACCATATCACGATATGGTATCGTGAGATGGAATCAACGTTTGGACATGCGATTTTATGCTGATTCCATCTCATGATTCCATATCATGAGATGTGATTCTATATTCTCTAAAAACCATGATATGGAATTATATGGTAATTCCATATCATGATTTGATATATTTTTAATACAAAAATTGATCCACAAGTTTATATTTTTTAAAACAACGCCACATTTATATCTACTAACCATTTATTTCATATGTCAATAAAATTTATAATCACATCATTACTTTTTAAAATTTATTATTCTCACTGACATAAAATTTATTATTCTTGTCAACATATAGTCACTTTAACTCACACGAACCGATTGTTAAAGTGATGAAATATTTATGGTCTATGAGCATGAAAATATAGTTGTGGATGATATTGACCAACAAATGTCTCAAAGTAACAATGTTGGTTCGTCTTCTCGGTCACATGATTGAGAAATGCAAGTTCAACGTAAGAAAATTGTTCGTATTATGTGGGAGGATTATATTAAAGACCAGTACACTACAATTTATGTTCAATTTTTTTAAAAGTAAATTAAAGTTGGATAAAATAATTACTTAAGTGGAGAACAAATAGCTTTGTAATAATTTATTATGCGATTTTATAAATTTTTGTTTATTTGATAAGATTGAATAAACAATTGAGGCTATTTTAATAGTTTTACAACTTATGGAATTTTTATGTATATGAGAAAATATACAACACAAAAATTCCATATTGTATGTCCAAACAAAACTTCAATTTCATCTCATGATACCATATCATAATTCCATATCATGATACCATATCACATGGCCAAATTGGCCCTAAGTCATATCAAGGAAAACAACAATCCGCATAAAGCATACTTCATTTTATAAACCATCATAACATAAAAGGGACACACCATAACTACCCTCAAAATCTACTTGTGCAATGCATGGATGAAGTCCCATACCCCCACCCACACTTAATAGAGCTTCTTCAGTAACCATAGTTCATAACTCATATTCTTGTTCATAGTGGGAATAAGTCTTAACCGACATAGACCAAGTGAGCTTAACATGGAATCTGGTGTTATGCCCCACACCAAAAGGAGTTGGTCTACTTGCCTAAGGTAGAACCGGTAACATTTTAGCTTAGGTGGATCCACTAGCTAATAACCTATGTAGGCACATAGTTATGGGACAAAGAGGTTGTTACTAGAAACTCAGCCATACATAGGGAGAGCTTTCACCTCACAATATTCACTCGGTCCAAAGCATTACATTCCCACGGAGTAGTTAATTCTCTTTTAACATCATTACACATGGAAGGGATGCCATTGGCCTACCAGTTCAAGGTACATCATCATAATAGCTTATTGAATCCTCATGAAAGGGGTACCATTGGTCTATTGATTCAAGGTTCATTATTATAATAGTTCATTGACTTCTCATGAAAGGGGTACCATTGGCCTACCGATTCAAGATAAGCCTTAGAATACTTCATTAGTTACTTATGAAAGGGATGCCATTGGCCTACCAATTTAAGCTTCATCATTAGAATACTTCATTAGTTACTCATGAAAGGGATGCCATTGGCCTACCGACTCAAGGTATATCATTAGGATAGTTCTTTAATTATACATGAAAAGGTGCCCTTAGCCTACCGATTCGTTTAGGTGAGAAAAGCCTTTCACAACATGTCATCATCATTCATAAGTGTATAATTGAGAATAACCTTTCAATCAACACATCATCATTATCATAATCATAGAAACTTAATTCGTACTTCATTCATAAGAGTGTATGTATGTGAGAATAGACTTTCAACAACACCGCAATTACATCATAGTCATAATAACATTATCTCAAAGTATTCATAAAACATGTAAATAAGGATCACGATCATACATAAATCTCATAATTTACCCTTCAAGGACCATAGATCACATTCAATCAACACACTTAGAATTACTACATTAGGCATGGATAATAACATGATTCAAGTAATCAATTCATAACATTCACAATTCTATAACATACTACTTGCATCAATCAATACCCACACTTTAATATCCAATTTCAAAAAATAGGGTAATTCATGGATTCTTGAGGAATTCAACTTAAAATCATCAATATATCCACAAACAAACATAATTCAATCATTTAAAGCGAATTTGAAAGGAATCCATGAGATTGAAGTCAAACCCTAACTTTTGGGTTTTCTAGATTTGAAATTGGTGTTTTTGAATGGGCTCTATGGGTGACGGCTACCCATAGATGAAAATCTACCATACCTTATTGAAGATTTACCATGAATTTTAGGATAAAAGCTTGATTCGTCAAACCTAGCTTCTCCTTTCTTCTTCTTCCTTGGAATTCTAAAGAGAGGATTTTGGGGGAAAGTTGGTTATGGATTTGGGTTTGGGATTTTATGAAGTGGATGGGTTGGTTAATGATTTAAAAACACTTAAATAGGTGAATTAAAACAATATAAAATGACCCCACATCAAACTACATCTAACAATCCATTATGCATGAAAACTCAACATATCAACATTCATAGGAGGAACTATCTTCTCCTACTCAAAGCATGCTCAACTTACTATCATGAACCAATTATGCAATTACTCTCAAAAGCACAATAAATCATGTTCGACAATTCATTTCATGAAGCATATAGGCAACTCATACTAAATGCACAACACCATGAGGAACATAAATCATAAAAACTCATTTTCTTACTAAACTTCTCAAAAACATGCATAACATAAGGAGATAATGGAAATTTCTAAAACACACATGACTCCAAATCATAAAGCAAGTCGCAAGGAACTCTTTGTATCAAGCTAAAATTGGAATGTAAGAAAGAGATGAAGGTATCGGGACTCTCAACAATCTTCCTATCAAATCACATCATCTACCCCTTGGGAGAAATCCCCCTACTAAAACCTCAAGTACTACTTCTTTCATGAAATCTCAAAGCATAGTCAAACACTCATAATAACCTTACCGGGTTCTAAACTTTCCAAACTTAATACATCTCTCAAGGTGAGAACTTCAAGCCGATCCAAATCATGAACATCAAGAACACTCAACGAACTTTCTATCTAGGCACGTCATCCCCCCCTTGGGAGTAAGCCTATACTAACTCTTCTAAGAATCATCTCATTCAATTCTAAAGTCGAAGCAAGTCAATTCTAAACTATTTCAACTCATATCATCACCTTTGGTGGGACCTACCAACCAATCATATTCATGTATTATCTAAACATCCTACTCAAAATGACCATACTTAAGATCAATCTTAAAGATAACTAACTCTTTGAAGTTGGTCAACACTTGAACTCTTCTTCCTCACCTAACTAGGTGGCACATACAACCCTCAAAATACTACATCTCATAAACACCATACATGCCTAGTTCTTAAGACAAGTCTACTCATAGGTTCCCATACATGCTTTACCCTTGAGCAATTCTATTCATCAAATCTTCCAACTTACCCAAAACTCACAATGGCCAAGTTGGGTTCTACCATCACTAATATAAAACAACTACAAAACTCATTCATAACAAAGGCAACATCAAAGTCTAGAATCTCAAGTCCTATCTAGTCACATAGTCATAATTGGCATCACAACCAACTTTTTTCTCCCTCAATCTTTGTAGCATGAGCCCTTCGAGTGGTCATATCTTTAAGACCATCGGATAAGGAGTAGGAGAGAGACCTTATACAGTTAAATTCTATGGCACGACTTAGAGAATGAAGAAGTGAGATTTCCTAAACATCTTATAGCCTCTCATTCATAAATGTGGCACGCTTCACACTATGAACAAGACTTTACTAGACGTGGCTTATGAGACATCATCCTAGAATTATTTTAAACCTTGTGCTCTGATACCAAGTTTATCACGACCCAGGGGTATACCCTAGATGTAACAAGGTGTACTTGACCCCGAAGAAGTCTCATACAAGCCACTTAGCATATCCTAATATATGATAAAAGAAATGATGCGAAATTTAAAAACTTTATCCATACAATCAAAGTCTTTTATAAAAGCAAGCGGAAGTCTAACTTGTCTCAATAAGCCATCTAATACAATCCTTGAATCAAATAGGGACACAACCCTTACAATATAGTCCTAGATGAAATAATTATAAAAAACTACTAATGACTCATACGTCCTCGAATCTTGAGGAGTCACCACAAGTTAGGAAAATAGTCGATCCAAGCTTGAACCAAAAGAAGATTACCTCAAAGTCTAGACCCTACACTTATAGAAAATGTAGAAAATATGGGTTAGTACAAAAATTGCACCAAGTATAATAGCCATGCATAAAAATCTTTAAAACATGCTAAAAAGGACATTATAGTTGAAAAGTATGCACTTTACCAATTTTGAGAATCATCATGCATTTTAGTATAAAAGCATAAGTCACAAGCATATTCAACATATAACTCACCATAGCATACTAGAACCATCTCATAAGTAACCCTAAGTTAGACTTGTGCAATGCATATATAAGATCCCATAATCCCATTTATACTAAGTACCACTTTTAGGCCACCATAATCATACTTACCATTCTTTGATATCATCCTTAGTTAATACTCATAGACAAGGAAACCTTCACATTTAATAAGTCATATCAAGGAAAGCAACTCATAGAAACAATCCACATTAAGCATACTTCATTTCATAAACCATCACAACATAAAAGGGACACACCATAACTACTCTCAAAGTCTACTTGTTCAATGCATGGATGAAATCCCATACCCCCACCCACACTAAATAGAGCTTCTTGAGTAACCATAGTTCATAACTTCTATTCTTGTTCATAGTGGGAATAAGCCTTAACCGACATAGACCATGTGAGCTTAACATGGAATCCGGTCCGATGCCCCACACCAAAAAGAGTTGGTCTACTTGCCTAATGTATAGCTGGTAATATTTTAGCTTAGGTGGATCCACTAGCTAATAACTTATATGGACACATATTTATGGGACAAAGAGGTTGTTACTAGAAACTCGACTATACATAAGGAGCGCTTCCACCTCACAATATCCACTCGGTGCTCAACATTACATTCCCACAGAGTATTTAATTCTCTTTTAACATCATTACACATGAAAGGGATGCCATGGGCCTTCCGGTTCAAGGTACATCATTAGAATAGCTCATTGAATCCTCATGTAAGGGGTACCATTGGTCTACCGATTCGAGGTTCATCATTATAATAGTTCATTGACTTCTCATGAAAAGGGTACCATTGGCCTACCGATTCAAAACAACCCTTAAAATATGTCATTAGTCACTCATGAAAGGGATGCCATTGGCCTACTGATATAAGGTTCATCATTAGAGTACTTCATTAGTTACTCATGAAAGAGATGCCATTGGCCTACCGATTCAAGGTCTATCATTAGGATAGTTCTTTAATTACACATGAAAATGTGCCCTTAGACTACCGATTCATTTAGGTTAGAAAATCCTTTCACAGCATGTAATCATCATTCATAAGTGTATAATTGAGAATAGTCTTTCAATCAACACATCATCATTATCATAATCATAGAAACTTCATTCTTACTTCATTCATAAGACTTTGTGTATGTGAGAATAAACTTTCAACAACACCACAATTACATCATAGTCATAATAAAATTATTCTCAAATTATTCATAAAGCATGTACATAAGTATCATGGTCATACATAAATCTCATAATTTACCCTTGAAGGACCATAGATCACATTTAATCAACACAACTAGAATGACTACATTAGGCATGGATAATAACACGATTCAAGTAATCAATTCATAACATTCATAATTCTATAACATACTACTTGCATCAATCAATACCCTCACTTTAAGATCCAATTGAGAAAATTAGGTAATTCATGGATTCTTGAGGAATTCAACTTAAAATCATATAAAATCATCAATATATCCATAAAAAACATAATTCAATCATTTATAATGAATTTGAAAGGAATTCATGGGATTGAAGTCAAACCCTTACTTTTGGGTTTTCTAGATTTGAAATTGGGGGTTTTGAAGGGGCTCTATGGGTGACGACTACCCATAGATAAAAATCTACCCTATGTTATTTAAGATTTACCATGAATTTGTGGTGAAAATCTTGATTCTTCAACCCTAGCTTTACCTTTCTTCTTCTTCTTCCTTGGAATTCTAGAGAGAGAGAGTTCTGGGGGAAAGTTGGTTATGGATTTGGGTTTTGGATTTTATGAAGTGAATCGGTTGGTTAATGACTTAAAAACACTTAAATAGGTGAATTAAAACAATATCAAATGACCCCACATCAAACTACCTAAAAAGGAAATTACTTAAAAACCCCTAGCCCTAACCCACTTAAGATAGCCTACAGGTCCCATCCATGAACCCCACCTATGGGGCATGGACTGACCCACATACTGTACTGGTGGGGAGTAGGTTGGGTTCTGTAGCTACTGGACTTGGCCCTTGACCCACTAGTCTTTCCCATGGAGCGTGGACCACCCTACGGGGCGTAAGTCCTTCCGTTGGTCACTATTTTGGGCAGGTTTGGGGTAGACTTTTAAGGTCCTCCTCAAAGGCCCTTGGTTGGTCCTTGGGGAGTCGTACCTTGATGTTTAACCCCTAAACCCTTCATTTTAAGTACGAGAAACAAATTTTACGACTCTAACAATTACGACAAGCTCCAGTTAAGCCTACTAGTTTCTAGGGTTGTTACATGTTGTCAGGCTGATGTACCATATGTGGAAAAGACAGATACAGAGGTAACTTTGGCATCATCGACCGACATTAGAAGAGTTGAGGCTGAGTACACAAAGGATGAAGCATAGAGGAGAAATAAGGCTCTAGTGGACACCTCTCCAGTGGGTAATGTTGAGGCCATGGAGGCCAATTCCCCTTAGTCTACGCCGACGGTTGAGCCAATAGGTATACCTAATTCTTCTACCTCTACTTCACATGCCCCTTCTACAACTTCCCATTCCCCCTTAGCACAAGCTATGATCTATAAGATGTACAACCTTGCCTATTCAGATGATGTGAGGGCTACAAGGGTTGAGGCCGATGCTCCTTCTATTTGGCTCCCATTTGGGAGGATCCGAGAGCACATAGAGAGATGATCATGGCCCACAGGGTATCTTTAGATGCTCTTACTGTTCGGGTGGAGGTGTGTGAGACGTCAGACCATAGCTCTGCGAATGTGACAGCCTTGAAGGCTAAAATTATCAGTTTCTGGCGTGATGTGGATGAGCTTAAATCCATTGATATCACAATGTTTTGGGGCAATGTAGATGTTCCCGAGGACCTCGGTACTGATAAGATAGTTATTTCTAAGATCCATCCAGCTACTGTGATCGGAGATGTTGTTATAACTGATGAGGAATGATAAGTTCTGACACACCTGAGATGGATGAAGAGGATTTAGGAGCACATTATAAGGAGGTGTTCGAGCATCTGGAGGACCTGGAGGGTGATTTAGTAAGGGTGGCTACAGAGGTGTTACTGCGCGACACATCCATGATTGGCTCAGGCGAATCTCAGCCCATAGAGGAGGTAGTTGCACAGACTTCTACAGCTGGAGTCGAGCCGGACAGTGATCCCCAAATTGAGGCAGCTCTAGATATGCAGAGTTCACCCAGGCTTAGCCAGACATGGGGAGTTTTACTCTCCCTCCACTTTCTTCACTTTTGAGACATTCAGTGTTTAGTGGACATTGAGGACATTGTGTAGTTTACATTGGGGTGTTATTGTTATACCTAGCCTCCTTCTGGATATTTGGTTGTATTTTGTTTTTATTTTGTCTTTTGGATTTTTTTGTTTTGTTGCTTTTGTTCAAACTTCTCCTCATTGATGGAATGTGAATGCTGGATTTATTTCATTGGTTTCTCTCTTAATTGCGTGATTGTGGGTGATTTTTATTCTCTTGTACATTTGAGTGTCCATTGCAATCAATACCGATAACATGAATAGTACTCTTGATGAACGATATGTTTGTGCAAGTTCAACGAGGTAATTTGATTTGCATAAGTCATGGGTGAACTTTTAGCATCACATTATGACTAGTCGATTGTTAAAGTGAATCTTGTAATGATCGTTGCGCGTGAGCTTATCTTGTAGAGTCAAGATCGATGATTGTGTTGAATGCCTTGTGTGGTGAGGTTTGCTTGAAATATGTGCATGGTGATACCTAGAACTTGCCCCATTGGTCCAATTGACTAACTTTGATGAATGAAGAACATGATCTTAGGCATACATTTTTGAGAGTGAATCTAATTGCCATACCTTTTTGTGACCACCTTGTGAGTGTGTGAACCATGCGTGGCACCATTTGAGCCTAACATTTTCTTTGGATGAAACATGAAAACAAATGGCCTTGTCCTCCCCACTTAAAACCTTTGTGAAACATTGATTTGTCTGAATAGCCAACTTAGGCCAAAAGCCTAAGTTGGGGTTGTGGTAAGAATGAGGAAAGAAATTGAGCAAGAAGTTCGTGAAATTCATCCTTGGGAACTTGTGTTGAAGAAAAATATGGAACCCCTCCATATAAAAAAAGAGGGAAAAAGAAAACAAAAGAAATGAAAAATTTGTATCAACCGTGCATAAATACCAAAAAATTTATGTGCTTTGAATATGCCAAGCCTAAGTTGTGAAGATGAAAGGAATGAAAGAAAAGGAGAAGAAGTGAAATTTGAGCCATGCTTCATCATGGTAGAAGTCATTAATACTCATACCCTTAGCCCAATTACAAGCCTTGAAAGACCTTTTTGATCGTACATGAGCCAACTGATGCGTTGGTTGGAAACTACGGGCAAACTTATGGGTAAAATCGTGCATGTGTTTCTCATTGGGAGTGTGAGATTTGATTTTGATTCCTTAAATGGTAATCTTTGATTGGCTTGTGAGAGCATGGAATCATTCTTGATGTGAGGGCATTCAAATACTCTTATTGAGCATGAATTTGCATTTGAAGTGAGCATTGTGAACTTGAACTCTAATTGATGATAGCTAGTCACGGCTTGAAACTCCTAGTGGACAATTCAATATTGCATGTGTAGATTGAACCTTGTGTGCATTCACGTTGAGTCTCAAGGAGCACTATTTGTAGACATCCCTGTTGACCTAATTGATCTTGTGTTATACTTGAGGACAAGCAAAAATTTAAGTTGGGGGTGTTGATGAGTCGGGAATTTCAACTCATTTAGGGTTATTATTCAATGATTTAGTGTCCTCAGTGCCTATTTTGTACTCATAACTAATGTTAATTTGTTAATATGCAGCAATGAAGGCTTAAGGTCAAGATAAGGACATTACAATGTGAAAATGAGCGAAAAAAGTTTTAAAAGCTGAAGAAAAAAGAAGCTGGATCTCTCAAAATCCACTCGGCAACTCGTCGAGTGAACCTCCAACTCGCCTAAAGTTCCATAAAAGTGGCGCATGTTCCAAACCAACTTAGCAAAAAAAATGATGAATCAGCGACTCACCAAATGGATCGACCATCGCGATCCAGCTCGCCTAAACTTCCAGAACAATTTGATGCAGGACTCAAGCCAAAAGGCGAAAAGAAGCACAACTCGGTGCTTTACTGAGTTGATCGGCGAGTTGGACTTACCTCAACAAATGGACTCTGTGTTGAGTTTTTGTGAACGTATAAATTTATTTTTTGAAAGAAGAAAAACAATTCCCACACTGTGTATTTTTGAATCTTTAAGAGTTTTTACATTTGTCACATTGTTTAACATTTTTGGAGAAGTTTGGGATCTAGAATTGGAGATTGTAAGATTTTAGCTTTGATTTCAACATTTGTGTATTTTAGATCGTGAGCAATTCATATGGAAAACCTTGTTGGTAACGATTTCTTACTTTCCTCTATGTGTGGCTAAACCCCCTTACCTTAGGGGTGTGATCATGTATTCAAATGCATTAATTAACTTATGGGTGTTATTAATTGTTGATTTTAATGTTGTTTTGAAGTGGGTTCAATTATTTGTTTGTGTTTTAATTGATGAACTGAAGTTGCAAATTCAGTTGTAACTTAGCTCTCTATGCTTTCTTCAGAAAGAGGTATTAGATTAGAATGATTGTTTGGTAGTTGTATTGATTGCGTCTTTAAAATCTAGCTTGAGAAAGTGGGTTAGATTGTGTATTTACAAACAAAGCTTGAGAAAGTGGGTTAATTAAGGAATTGAGTTGTTTGGTAATGTTAAGCTTATTGAGGTACGAGAGAACTCACACGAAACATCATAGTTGATCAAGGGATGGCTATTGTATTCAAAACCTAGCCTATCCATTGAGAATCAACAACTTTAAACAATTAGTAAATACCTGTTACGCAAATTAGCATTCGGCTTATCACATTCCTCAGGTCTGATCTCTAATTGTTTAATTCTCGTGTTAGTTGTTCTTTGTCACAAATTGGTTACTTATTCCCCTCATTTTATATTAATTATTGAAACTTCATGATTTCATTTCATGTTGCAAAATCTTTACTTCTACAAACAATTAGAACACATTTTTACTTCCTAATTGAATTCTCTACCGTATCACTCCCTGTGGGAACGACCCCTACTCCTAGTTGGGTTTATACTTGTTAGCCACCGCCTAAACTAAGAATTAGATGACGTGTAGTTGAGTGTTATCAGGTATTCGGGTTCATCCAGCAAAGATCGAGGTAGTTAGAGGTTGGACAAGACCTACGTCAATTACTGAGATTAAGAGTATTGTGGGATTTGCAGGTAATTTTAGATGATTTGTTCAAAGCTTTTCTACCATTGCAACTCCTTTAACCAGATTGACTCGACAATGTGTGAGCTTCTAGTGTCTTGATGAGTGTGAGGAGAGCTTTCAAAAGCTCAAGACCTTATTGACTTCGGCTTCTATTTTGACTTTACCTTAGAAGGGTGTGGACTTCATGGTTTATTGTGATACTTCTACAATTTGGTTGGGTAGTGTTCTGATGCAGAAGGGGAAAGTGAATGCCTATGCTTCTACATAGTTGAAGACCTATGAGAAGAACTACCCTACTCATGATGTAGATTTGGCAGCTGTAGTATTTGTGCTTAAGGGATGGCGACATTATCTGATGGGGTACATTGTGAGGTCTTCAATGATAATCAGAGTCCTTAGTACATCTTCAGTTAAAGGGATCTTAACTTGAGGCATCGCAGATTGCTTGAGCTACTAAAGGACTATGCGATCACTATCTTATATTATCCAGGAAAGGCCAATATGGTGGCCAACACTTTTAGTAGAAAGACTTTTAGCATGGGGAGTCTTGTTTCTATTAGTGTGGAGGGGGGACCATTCGCTAGAGATGTTCAAAGGTTAGCCAACAACCTTGTCCAATTGTAGATTTCTGAGGAAAGTGGTGGTTTGATTGCTTTCATAGAGGCTCATTCTTACCTAGTTTAATAGATCCATGAGTGTCAATTTTGTTAATGAAAAGCTATGTCTCATTTGAGACAAGGTGATGAGAGGGGAATCCAAGGAAGTTATCCTTGAATTTGAGGGTAACTTGAGGATTGGGGGTAGGATCTATATGCCCAAGGTGGGTGAGTTGATTAGACTGATTCTTGATGACGCCTTTTGTTCTCAATTATCCACCCATCCAGGAGCGCTGAAGATGTATCATGATTTGAGTCAGAATTACTGATTGTGTGGCATGAACAAATATATTGAAGATTTTGTTTCCAGGTGCTTGAATTGCCAACAGGTCAAGTTTGTGCACTAACGGTCCAGTGGTATATATCAGAGGATGCCTATTCCTACTTGGAAGTGGGAATAGATCACTATAGACTTATTTTGGGACTACCTATCCCCGTAGCTAGTTATGATTCTATTTGGGTGGTTGTTGATATGCTGACCAAGTCCACTCATTTCATCCCAGTTCGGGTGAAGTATACGACAAAAAAGTTAGCCCAACTCTATATTAGCTAGATTGTGCGACTACATGGAGTTTCTGTTTCCATTGTCTCTGATCGAGATACTTTGTTCACTTCCCATTTCTAGAAGGCTCTACAATATGGTTAGGTACCTTGTTAGATATGTGTACTGCTTTACACCCTCAGATTGATGGTTAGTCCGAGAAGATGATTCAATTGTTGGAGGACATGCTCCTAGCTTGTGTGATTGATTTCAGTGATATGGGATCATCATTTGCCTTTAGCCGAGTTTTCCTACAACAACAATTACCATTCAAGTATTCAGATGGCCCCATTTGATTTTTTGTATGGAAGACGGTGTAGATCTTTGATCCGATAGTTGATTCAGTTGAGATGACTCCTTAGATACACACTTTCATAGAGATTCTATGGATCATGTTCGTATGATTCAGGATAGACTGTTGACAACATAGAGTCGACATAAGAGTTATATAGATCGGAGAGATCGAGCCCTAGAGTTTATAGAGGGTGATTATGTTTCGCTCCGAGTGTCACCCATAAAGGATGTGATGAGGTTCAAAAATAAGGGCAAGCTTAGCCCTACATGCATTGGGCCTTTTGAGAACTTGAGCCGAGTGGGAGAGGTGGCCTATAAGTTTACCTTGCCACCTAGTTTATCAGCTGTGCATCCCATTTTCCATGTCTCCATACTTCAGAAGTACGTGCCAGATCAGTCCTATGTACTTTCTCTTGATTTAGTTGTGTTGGGTCAAGACTTGTCTTTTGAGGAGGAGCCTATAACAATCTTGGATAGGCAGGACCAAAAGCTCAGTACCAAGGAGATTGCTTCAGTGAAGATGTAGTGAAAGCACCGTTCAGTTAGTGAGGTGACTTAGTAGACAAAGTCGGATATGCATGCAGCAGATCCTCATCTTTTCAAGGCTTCAGGCACTTTCTTTTGCTTTATGTTCAGAGACAAACATGGTTATTAGTAGTGGATAATGTAATGACGAATTTGTCATTTTCGGTAATTTTCTATAAATTTACCATTTTTCCTTCCCGATATTGACCTCGAGTCTTTTATGATTTAGTTTTGAAAGTCAGTTCAAACTTTGAGTAAAAATTTGTGAATTTTATTGTAAGTTTTAAGTTTGAAAGGCTAAAGTTGTTAAAAAGTGATTTTTTGTTTCTTTTGGAGTTTCAAGTATCTAAATGGAAATCTATCGATTCCATCAGTCCTGGAACGTAAAACTTGGTCCGGAAGGACAATCAGTTGTAGATTGGAGTCTTTTTGAGGATTTGAGGTCCTAAGTTGGAAATTTGTGGAGTTTTAGCCTTTGGGTTGACTTTGGTCAACACTCAGGCTTTAGATGCTCCGATAAGAATTTTGAGAGTTCCGTTGGATTCGGAGAATGATTTTAGGTATAAGAGAGGTCTTGGTTTTATTTTCAGAGGTCCCGAATTTGTTTTGGCCTTTTTAGACATTTTGTTAGTTTCTTGTGACTTTCACAAATGTTGGGTTAAGGAGACCCTGGATTCATCTTTTGACAGTTTCATTGATTCTGGAATATCGAGTATAGTTAATTTGCATATATGGCTTGTGTGTACGTGGTTCTGAATGAATCCCGAGAGTCCTTTTGATGATTTCTATGTTGGCTGATTTTACTGAGTTCTGGGTTCTGGTGCATATCGAGATCATGAGGGTGGGTTCGCTTTTGCGAGGTTTGATTTTCTTTTGTGAAGGTTCAATTTCCTTTTTCCTTAGTGATTGTGAAGGGCCTGTTCGCGGTCGCGACCTTCATGACATTGAAGGCCCGATTCGTGAAAGCATAGGTCCGATTATTTTTGGAGTTCACTTTTGTAAACTAGTAGTCGCTTTTGCGACATCAAAGGGGGGTTTGACCTGCAAATTTTAGGGTTTAAGCCCCATTTTCCATTTTTGAGCTATGTAAAACCCTTGAAGGCAATTTTTGTGAGATTTTTCATGTTGAATCATTTGGGTATTTTTTTTGAACCTAAAACTTCATTTCCCTTTGACTATTTATGGATTCTAACATTAAAACTTGGGATTTTGATTGACAAATGACAAGGTTTTTCAAGAACTGCAGTTCTAAACTAAAATAGTGATTGTGAACTTATTTTTAATCCTCTTTCGAAATGATTTTGGCCAATGAGTTCCAAATGCCTTAGGTAATGTTTTCAAGTAAAGAATTTTCAATTCAAACCTCATTTTAAAAATTTGGTTTCAAGTTGAAAGCCCAATTTTTCAAAGAGCATGAATTAGGTATTATTAATTTTAGAATCTTATTGTGAATACTTGATTGAAATTGATTGTGTGGCTTTGGACATTGTTAGGAAAGGGAAGACTGAAGGCTTGGAGTAACTAGTTGATTGAATTGAGGCAATTGATTTCTTAATCCTTGTTAATTTAGTAGGATCGTGTATTCCTTTCATTGTGTGTGTTGGGGAGTAATGGAAACGAGTTATGAGTTCATTGTTCCTTTTGATTAACCTTAATGAATAAAAATGGAATTAATGAAAAGGCAACATGTTGATTCTAATGCTTGTGAATTGCCTTTGAACCCTATTTGTTTGATGGCATGAGCATGGACTTGAATTGTTGTCTCTTCCTTACGGTGTGAAATTTCTTATGTTCATTGATTGTTGTACACCATGTTGAGACAAGTTCTATAAAGCCGATGGAAATTGTTTTGGCTAGTGATATAAAGCTAATGGGAAATGGTTTTGGCTAGTGATATTATGCCGAAAGAAAATGGTTCCAGTAAGTGATATGATATAAAGTCAATGTTAAGTGGTTCCGACTAGTGATATAAGGACAATGAGAAATTGTTCAGGCTACTAATATGATATAAAGCCGATGGGAAATGGTTCCGGCTAGTGATGTGATATAAACCCGATGGGAAATGATTTTGGCTAGTGATATTGTGTTGAAGGGATATGGTTCTAGCAAGAGTTAACTTTTATGATTTGATGCATTTGATAAGTGTGATTGATCTATGTGTTACTTGTGATTGATCTACTTGTTACTTGTGATTGAATTACTTGCTACTTGTGATTGAAATACTTGATATGTATTGGTTGTGGAACCGTTACTGTTGAACTGTGATTATAAGCCTTGTGAGCCGTGTTTTTTGAAACTCTTAGGTTGGACTGAATTCTATGTAGGTTATAGTTTGAGAAGGTCTGATTGGGATGAAAGGACTATTCGATTTCTAGCTACGCTGCCTTATTTATTTGGTTGGTTTCTGAGTACCATGTTGTTTGGTACTCACTCCTTTTTTGTACACTTGGGTAGGTTCCTATCACGATCCAAATTATTCTCTAGGCGTAACATGGTGTATAGGACCCCGAGAGGCCCTACACAAGCCACTTAACATACATCATACAAGAAATAAAAGTAAAGACTTGAAAGAAAACATTTCAAATATGAAAAGTTTCACAAAGCGGAAGTGTAACATAAGTTTCAAATTCATTTGATACATTATAAGGAAAGTGATTGAGATATAATCCATACAACACATACAAAGTTTGAAACAAAATGACATAAACCAATAAAAATGGTGTCTCGATCCTCAGAACATGAGGACTCACCAATATTTAAAGTCTAAGAAACCAACTAGCCATGAGAATGCGAAGTAGGAACGCCAGACCCTACATTCATGAGATAATGTAGGCAAAAGTATGTGTTAGTACATGAAATGTACTTAGTATGGGGCAGTATGCATAAACATGAACATGATGGTATAAATTGTTTAACGCATGTAGACATGATTAATAATTGGACATTCTAAACAAAGGAAGTAAAACATGTAAATCACATGATATATTCAATGCATTTGAAATAAAGGACATAGTAAAAGCTTTGAAGAAAACACATTCATTTTGTGAGATGTTAGCTTTAATAGAAAATAAGACCATGAGAGCTATATCATTGAATCTGGTATATCCCTCATACCGAAAGAAGGGGAAACTACTTACCAGTGTAGAATCCGTTCATATCATGTGTTTTTGCTAAAGTGGATCCACTATCTAGGTAATTTAAGACAATTCTACGAGGGCACGTAGTTAGGGACTAGATGTTGCTACTAGAGACAACCCTATTTGAGTCTCCACCTCAAGCCCTCTCGGTGCTAAGTCTTAATCCAACTAAATAGATAAAAGTCAATTATCAATTTAACATAGGAAAGACAATAATCCATACCAATTCACATCTTTCAAAATTAAAACATAGAATAGCTTATTAACAGTAATTCAATATAGATGAGAAAACCTTTCATCAATGTGAATCCATATATGTGAGAAACACCTTTCACAATAGCATTGATACTTTCCTCTCAAAGCATTCTTACATCATCTATAGTAACTTCATAAAAGCATGCATCTCTTCATCAATTTCATAACTCATAGGTTCATGAGTTAATCATACCTTCTTAGTTGGAAAATCATAATTTAGGCATGGGTCAACATAATTTTAACTTAATATCATGTATTAACATTGAATGTTGCATTAGAATACTTAATTAACAATAATCAATCACAATTGAATAAAACCCATGAGATTGAATTAAAACCCTAAATTTAATCATTTGCAATTGAAAGGGGAATTTGGAAACCTTTGGGGACCCCATGGAGGAAAGGACTCCATGGATGAGTACCCACATACCTTAATGCCAAAATCCCAAGAAGAATGGAGGATTGAAAACTTGAATGGAACCCTAGCTCTTCTTCTTCTTCCTTAGCCTTGAGAGAATTTGAGAGGATGACTTTGGTGAGTTTTATGAAATTTAGGAGAAAGAATTGAGAGTGGGTGATTTGGGGCTTAAAAAATTTATATAGGGCTTAGGGTAGAAGGAAAAACGACATAGTATTGAGTTAAAACAATTATGGAAAAGACCCAAAAGCCCTTTAAAATAACTGTCGAAAATCATCTACGGTTTGGACCTATGGCTCGTAGGTACTTCTACGGACCGTACTGGTCAACCGTAGGAAAGTTCAGAAACTATTATTTTGGAACAACTTTTGACAGAACCCACGCATGGCTCGTAGGTCTTCCTATGGCTTGTATATGCCAATAGTAGAAACCATCTTTACCCCTTAAAATTTCACTAAGTCTGGTACTCATCTACGAGACCTATCTATGACTTGTACAAGGAATGCCAGACCATCCTGGTGAACCATAAAAAGGGTTCTAGGACTTCATTTTAGAAAATCATTTTCCCCATTCCTACAGTTGCTATCTACGGCCCGTAGAAGCTTATACGGTCCGTAGATGGAACCCATAGACAACCTACAATCCCTAAAAAATTATTTTCTTATTTTTCCAAATTCGAGTTGTTACAATTTTGATCCCGGTAGAGCATGATTGTTCTTCTTCTTCTCCCCTTCTGAGGTTCGTTGAAGGACTTGAGAGGTAGCTGCTTGTCTTCCCGACGAGCCCTCTTTTCCTTTATTATGTTTTGTTCTACTTGAGAAAAAAAGACATTGAAACTTGTACTTATCTTCATTTAAGCACTTTATGTATTTGTGGCTTGTACACATGACAACAAGGTTTAAGAGGTTTTGATAGAATGAATTTGTGTTTTCCTTTTATCTAGTTCTTGTTCCTTTTTCGCATTTCCTTTCATTTTGTTGGGTTGATGATGACTTGTCTTGGTGGGAATAGACAAGTGCTATCACATTCATTTTTGGGTCGTGACAATTGACCTCCACTCTAGTGTTCCCTTTTTTGTGCTAGCATCATCACTCATTTGACCATAGGTCCGCCTGAGCTATGATCGTTGAGTGTCTTAAGTCCCTTCCTCCGCTTATTCTCAAATAAGTGAAGGACAAAACTCATTGTTCTAGATCTAAATTTAAGATGTTTTAGCTCATTTTTTGATATTTTCCCTTGGCTTAATGGTCTATCTCTTTCCCTTTGCCATATATTGCATATTGTAGCTTCTATTTCACGTTTAATTCTTGATTTAATCCTCAAATTCATTGTTTTTGAATTTTTCAAAGTAACCTTGTAGACCATCTGAGGTATTACTTGATTTACATCCTTGGACAACTTTGGGGTGTGCAATCGTCACCTCGATGAGAAAATAATGACGAAGTCAGTTTTCCATTTCATAGGGTCAGTTTTTGATCCATTTTCTTATATGAATTTTGCAACATCAATATGTGTATTGTTAGTCTTGTATTGACGTTTAATTTCCATTTTTTATAGCATGGTAGTGATTTGAGACTTGTATTAAAGGAAACGCATTCGAGTAGTGGTTCTAATACAAATTTGACTTCGAGGTAGGTTACAACTTTTTCTTTAGATTTAACTTAGTTAGAATCCATATAAATTGAGTTTTTTTTATCATTAGAAATGTTGTTGAATGAATTTTAGACTTGATTGATTCTTAATTATGCTTTAGCCATATTGGGACTTTAGAATAGTAGCTTAGCCTAAAGCCTTAGTTAAGGTTGATTTTTGCCTTAGCTTGACTAGTATAGGATCGTATACTAGTTAAAAATCAGTATTTGATCGTTTGAGTAGGTCTTTATTTGGATCGTGGTGAGTTCTTGGCACGTGAGAACAAGCACGTTCTTTCTTTATTTTACCGTCTATATGTTTTATTTTGTTAGACAGCCTTACCGTATATAGTTCTATCCTTTTACTTTAGACGCTTTTGTACTGGTGACACTAGGTCTGGACTTTGGTTCTTCTATATATTTATTATTCAATTCGTGCCCTTTTTATATTTAGTACCATTTTGTAGATATATATCTTATGGTTCCCTTTATCATCTTATTATTATTGCATTTATATTAGTTATTTCTAGTTTTATTTAATGCATGTTATTTGTGTTTTAGCTTGCCTATTATGATTAATGGTAGATACCATCATGATTCGATTTTGGGGCATGGTACTTTCTATACTTTTTACTAATTTAAATTGTCCTTTGATTCTTACTAGTACATTGTGTGTGTACTAATGTTACTTTTTCACTTTTTTTTGAGTGTAGATTGGGATCGAGAGTCTTCTATGCGACTCCAACTCTAGTGTAACAATATTACCAATATGAGGGTCAACTACTCCTATAAAAGTTATCACAGATTCTCATGTTGACCAATGTCTACTCCTTTCAGACATTACTTATTCTATTTTATAAGTTTAGTTGCTCTTAAATATTTATTGGTTGGGGCCCTTGTACGTTGATTTTTTGATTTTGGGGAGTGTAATTGTATGTTTTCACACTTTATTTTATTTATAAAGCTTAGAATTCTTATTTCATGTCTTAATGCTTATTATTGAGTTAAATGGATCAGTTCTAACATGGTTTCATTGGTTAGACATGGTTTAATCACAACGGCTAGGATCGTGACATTTCAATACTTACTAAATATTTCATATCTTGATAAATTAGATTTTAGTTTCTGAAATCATTTAAGTATGTCTACTTATAAATTAATTTTGTCGTTTATTGCTGGTCACTTTGACCAATTTTGACAAACAAATTATAACTTCAAACATTATTAGATTTACCAAAATTTATATCATAATAATCCAAATTTTAAATTTTAAATCATAATAAATCTAGTTATGACTAAATTCTTCCAACTCTTTAGGATTAATTTGACTAATTTTGAAATCCAAGTTAGTAATATATCTAATAATTTGGAACTAGAGGGGATAATAAATAAGTTCTTCTAACTTTTTGCAAGTAAGAACAGATTTCTCAATTGGAACTAGAGTGAGGCAAGTCGATTTTAGGCAAGGAAAAAAAGAAGTAAAATACTATAGAAAACTGAATTAGGGAATACATTTTTATTTCATAATATTATTTATCCTCACTGATAATATATATATATATATATATATTTTACCAATAGGCAATATAATATAATTATTATAATTTTATAATTTATATAGCGATATGTCTCTTGATGATATGTTGATCTTTGCTTTCATATTTTCTAGCCCAAACATCTTTTCCATTCATCTTGAACTTAGCAATAGGACTTGTGCTCAAAATCTGATCAATGGTTGAAACATCACGAACCACCATTTGAGCATACAATAAATGTTTTGATGATGTTGGTGGAACCATATGCATATCCTCAAGTAATTGTTCAAGTAATTTTTTATTCCACTTATCATGGTGAACCTGATTTTGTAGAAATATTGGAATGACATGGCTCTATCCATCACCACAACAGTGATTGGTATGTCCCCTGCTAGATTTGATATATGGGGAACCTTTGATTGCACCCACCTCAAGCACGCGACCGCTTCTTTTGCCAGTTGATTGATTACCATGTTAGGTAAATCTAAAAATTTAACAATTAAATTCAAACAACTCACATGGTTTTTCAGCCAAAGCCACATAGCCATGACTATAAGAGACATACCCGGATCATGATGTAAGATCACGACCAACCTAATGAAGAGTTCTCTGTCTAAAGCGTGGAAAGAATGCAGGTGTTTGGGGGTGATTCTTGTTGATGCCATTGTTGTGTACCAGAACTGGAAAATTTCTTATGTATCTATATTTCTTGGGTGGTCTCATAGCCTTTATATAACATTGGAAGGAGTGACTTTCAATTTGTTAAACTTTTTTGTTCCTTAATTCTCTTGCCAAAATTATTTTGTAGTTAATGAAGATACAACTCCTTACATACTAAATCTACTCTAAATTTCATGATCTACAATTTACTCACCAATTTTATTTTTTTTAATAAATGGTGTAAACAATTAATATTTTGCATTTATCATTTTATTTTAATGACTTGAACTAAGTTTCAAGTGAGTAAAATAAGGATGGAATTTTTTATGGATCCACATAGCTATATGCTAAGTCAAAGAGCTAATTATAATGGTGCGTTATACTATTTTGAGTTTTAGAACCCCTTTTCTGATTTTACTACTTGACGTTTGTAGGTTCATATTATTTTGCTCATTATACATAAATATACCTTTTAAATTTGCTTAAACTTACATCTATATCCTCTAATTTTTGGTGTGCACAAATAGACACTTAAACATGTCTAAAATTGAACAAGTATACACATGGATATTCGAGACAATGTCTTTGAGTCCCAAAGACAGCATGATTAGAGACAATCAATTATTCTAGAATCGGATTTACATCAGAATGATGAAAACAAAATTAATATTTGTTCAAAACCTTATAGGAACCATAATCAATACAGACATATAATAGTATGCATTGAAATACAATACAATATGATAATGACCCGCTATGTCATTTTCCCATGTCTTTGTATTTCACCATTTAGAACTTTACTATAGTGAACCCAAGTCATTTGTGACTCACTAGGAGTAATTGTTAAGAGTCACCTGGTTGTTCATTTGGCTTTTATACGAGTTTTCATGTTTCAGGGCTTTTGCTAAATGAACAGTTGACTTTATTCAATACTCTAGTTAAATGACCTCAGGTTGCAATTCAGATGGTTAAGTTAGCTTTGAAAACGTCGAGTTGTGTAGAAGGACCCTTGGTTTGAATCCCGAGACTTCTAGACTCATTTTAAGCTACCTTATCGATTTTGACTTGAATAAAACCTTGAATGTGGGACCTATTTTTGGTCAAGATGAACTCCATTTAATGTTTTGACATCTCTGTTGAGTGCGGAATGTTAAATTTGTTGGGATAGAATAGATCATTTGTGTACACAGGGTTCTAAATGAAACCCGATCCCTTATGGGGGCATTTTACAAATTCTAACTTGAGCTATTGCAACTTTTGTTGATGCACCATACTCTCTTGCTTCACCTTCATGAGCCTTGAGCCGCGTACATGGAGGTTCTGATATGGACCACCACATTCACGGAGATATGGGATATTGAATCACGCATTTACAAGTAGAGTCTTGCATTTCCAGAGATGGGCCAGTATTGACCCGGCCTGGTTTACTACTGCATTCACGACTCTGAGGCCCGCCTTTGCGAAGGTCATTTAGCTTGCCATATATAAGTGTAATTTTATCATTTTTAGCTCATAATTCAACATTAGGAATTTGATTTCTCAAGCTATAGAGGTTGTTAAATCATAAGAAATGACCTTCTCATGTTGCATCAATACACAACAAAGATCAATTATTGAAGCATAACAATAAACCACAAAACCATCTGATCCTTCCGGTAATGTTAAGATAGGGGTTGAAGTGAGTCTACCCTTCAACTCTTCAAAACTGTTTTCACAAGCTTCCGACCATGGTGATTCCACCATCTTTTGAGTCAAAGTCGTCAATGATTAAGCAATAGAGGAAAATACTTTCACAAACCTTCTATAGTAACCGACTAAACCTAAGAAACTCCATTTATCTAAAGCGGACAAAGGTATAGACCAATTTTTACCCGCCTTGGTTTTCTTAGGATCAACTTGAGTACCTTCACTAGAGACAATATGGCCAAGAAAAGCAATGGACCTCAACTAAAACTCACATTTGCTAAACGTAGCATATAATTCACAATTCTTGAGAATTTGAAACGCAATCCTCAAGTGCTCAACATGCTCATTCTCACTCTGTGATTAAATCAGAATATCATCAATAAACACAATCACAAACTTGTCAAGAAAATGCTTGAAGACTTTATTCAGTAAATCCATAAATGCTTCCAGGGCATTAGTCAAATAAAAAGACATCACAAAAAATTCATAGTGACCATACCAAGTTCGAAAAGCCGTCTTCGAAATGTCACTCTCATTCACCTCAATTGGTCAGAACCCAACTGTAGGTCCATCTTATAGAAGTAACTCACTCCTTGGAGTTGTTCAAACAAGTCATCTATCCTCGAAATAAGATACTTATTCTTTATAGTAACCTTATTCAATTATTGATGCTCAATGAACATTTGGAGGGAACCATCCTTCTTTCGAAAAAACAACACAGGATCACCACATGGTGAGATACACGGTCTAATGAATCCGTTATCCAAAATTTCTTTCAACTGATCCTTTAATTCCTTAAGTTCTATCTGGGCCATATGATAAGGTGGAATAGAAATAGGCTACATATCTGGGAGAAGGTGAATACCAAAGTCTATTTCCCTTCCCAGAGAAATACTGTGAAAATAATTGTGAAACACTTCCGAAAATTCAATTACAATCGGAACTGACTCGAGATCTATCATGACTTAAAGTACACCCTAGACGTAACATGGTGTATAAGACCCCAAAAATCCCTACAAAAGACAATTGACATACATATCCACAATATAATAGACAAAGTGGGAGATGCATTAGTTGATGAAATGTACTAAGTATGTGCATGACCAAGCTAAACATTGTAAAAACCTTTATGAACATCATAAATCATGAAAATGATCAATGCATCTTAAAATCATAAGGAAATCTTCATAAACATTTGGAAGTAACTTGGTTCATTTTTTGACATATTTACTATTAACCGACATAAACCACGTAAACAATAACGTGGAATCTAGTGTCTTGCTCCCACACCAAAGATATGTACTTACTTTGAAAGGCAAGGAACTTAACTTCTAGCTTAGGTGGATCCACTAGCTATATCACTTAAGACAACCTACAAGAGAAAATATTTAGGTATAAGGAGATTTCTACTGGAGACCCAACCTATGCTAACAGGAGAGCCTCCATCTCAATATCCTCTCGATGCTAAGTAAGAATCCCAACAGAATAGTCATATTCACAAACATATAATCATCCATGTAAAAACACAATTAAGTTACTAATCCAAGATAAAAACATCATAGAATAGCTCCTTAAATCTAGAGTCATACATGAGTAAGAAAACCTTTCACCAAACCATGATCCCTTAATGTGGAAGACCTTTAAAAATTCATGCATAGGTGAGAAAATCCTTTCACAATTAATCGATGCTTATCTTAAAGCAACCTAGATAATAAACAATCCCTTTTCATAAATTTTGCACAAGTTCATTAAAATATTGTTCATTGATTAATATCTTTTCTTCAAATTCATGCAAATTAGGGTTCATAGTCAAAAATCCCAATCAATGCATGGGTTTATATGGAATTGATTGGAAAGAATGTAATTGAATCTAATTAATCATATATGATTAAAATCAAAAAATTTAAATCCATACAAATAGAACCCATGAGAAATTGAATGAAATTCTAACCAATTTAGGGAAATTGAATTAGAAAATTGGAGAATCTTTAGGGACTCAATGGATGAATGAAACCCATTGATGAAATCCCTACGTACCATGATATTAAAGTCCTAAGAAATTGATGAACAAATGAGACTTAAACTTGAAGAACCCTAGAATCTCTTGTGAGACTTGGAGAGAAATTGGGAGAGATGAATTTGGTTGGGATTTTGGGGAATTAGGTGAATGGATTTAGAGTGAGTAATTTTAGGACTTAGAAACCTTATATAGGGCTAGGTATTAGGGTCGAAACGACATAACTTAGGCTTTAAGAACATAGGAAAAGACTTAAATACCCCCATTAAATAATTGTCAGACACACTATATGGAACCAACCTACGATCTGTGGGACTTTCTACGGATCGTACTGGTCAACCGTAGACCAAAGTAATTTAACCTTACATATCATCCAACTTTGATGAGACCTTTCTAGGGACTTTAGGACTTCCAACTATCCATAGACCCAAACCGTAGAACTCAATTTTAACCCCAAAATATCACTAAGTCCGGTACAGAACCTTCCTATGGTTTGTAGTCCATTATACGGACCATCCTATTCAATCGTAGAGAGAGTTACTGGAACTTGAAATTTCCTAAAACTTGACCCATTTCTTTAAGATGCACTCTATAGTCCATAGAAACATCTACGACCCGTAGAATAAATCTATAGAACACAACCAGTAGCTTAAAAGGTGAAATGTTTCCTTTTTCTAATTCTGAGGTGTTACAATATCTCCCCCTTTGGAAACATTCATCTTTGAATGGGACTCAAACTAGCATGAATAGAGTAGGAGAGAAACTAACAACCCAACATGAATGCAATTTCATCAAAATGCACATAAACATGGAGTATCATTCCAAGCTAAATCATAACATCAAAATCAAGTTTTCATGAACATCCATGCATAGGGAAACATGAGAATGACTAAAATGCATGAATCCAATAGAATGAATCATGAGGAACTAATACCTCAAGCTAGAGTAGGAGTATAGGGAAAGATATAAGGATACCGAGACTTCATATAGACTTCGGCCTCCCAATTAACACCCTCAACTAATTGATTCTTGATATGCCGTGAAATCTTGGCAATTCAATGCTCAAAACTAAGGATTAATACTAGAATCAAGTGCATTTATGTAAGATTTGATGTGTTCGTTGAATTGGTAGACAGGTTTGCACTTGCTTGGGAGAGTCATAAAAGATGCATGAAAAGTAAGCACTAAAGGCAACACCACGAAGCCTAGGATGGGCAGTGGTATTCAGAATGAGCCATCATAAGGCTTGTGGTGATGAAGCAGTGGGCATGGAAATTTTGATACTGCAAGTCAAAGTTCAAGTAAAGACAATGGGGCCCTAGACGGGTCGTAGTCCTCATAACGACACGTGAGGCTGATCGTGAAGGTGAACCAATGAGAAGACTTTAAGGAGTTATGATTGGGTTTGGTCAAGTAAGGACCATGGAAACTTAGACGGGCCATGGTCCTTCTAACGGCCCGTGATGTTGATCGTGAATAATTTCAAGAAAAGCGGTCTCACACTGTCTAAGTGTGAGACCACGGCAGGCTTCACGGACCATGAAGCTCATGACAGACCGTTCTGTTAAGCAGTCCAACAAGTCAGTCCTACTTTGAGTAGGATTCTTTTTAGGTAGACTATTTGACTTAATTAGGTCGTATTTTTGTTTTATCTAGTGATATATGGAATGAGAAACTACATTTCTATTATTCTACTGTCATTTTATTATAGATTAACATTGGATCGAGACTTGAAGTTTGATTTGGCTTTTGAATATCAAGTTTTCTTTGAATTTGCAAATTTTCGTAAGTTATTTCTCATAATGTATTCAATAATGATCTTTGCTTATTCAATTGAAAGCATGACTGGCTAAATCTAAGTGTAGATTCATAAAATGAGTAGAATATGATTCATAAATGCAGAACATAACTCGACTTTCATTATTTAGTCTTTCTAATGAGTGCACGCGTTAGAACTTGCCTATATCTATCAATTGTTCGAGAGAAAATCAATAGTTAGGAAAAAAGTTGAGTTAATCTGTTTATTTGGAGTGAAAGTTCGAGTTCAAGAGAAGGGAGTTTTGACACTAAAATATGTGATGGTAAAATCTGATAACACTCTAATACCGACAAGATTCGAGTGGGAGTTATCTAACAAGACTGAGAGGTGTTAGATACATTTAACTCGCCTGTAATTTGCAAAGAATAGATCACCTAAAACTTGTTCACGAATCAACAGTAAATGTAATGTCCTAGGGAACATAACCCTGGTTTCATTCGCTTATCTTCACAACCTTGAAGTTAAAACTCTATTCATTGTTTTTAGCTGGATATTTTAACAATATAGTTTACTTAAACCTGTTACGTAAACCTACAACTAAACCCATTTTACATTTCACAATTACTTTCTTTAGGAAATAATAATAACAGTTAAATAAACACGATAGTAAACTATTTTTGTAAGAAAATTCAATGTGGGATTGACCTCAACTCTTGTTGAGTTCTATAAATTGACTTAGACCGTTTATAATTCTTAATTGAAGTGTAAGTTTGGACGTATCAAATTTTGGCGCTGCTGCCGGGGAATTTCAATTCAAAAATATTTTACTAGCTTTTATTCTAATTGTAGTTATATTTCCTAATTTTATATCTTGTTCTTTGTCTGTGTCTTAGATAGGTAAGTTCACTCGTGTATGCTAAATACCAGAAGTGAGGGATCTCCATTGATTCCCTATGATCCGGAACGTAGGAAAACTATCCGCAAGATGTTGAAGTCTCAAAGAACAATAGAGCATGGCACACCAGAGATGCTGAAGTCAGAGATCTATGGTTCACATTTGATCTTTCATCTAAACAAAAGAAGCGAAAGGAAGAAAGGGACCAAGACATGGCCCATATGAGGACTCAAATGGATGTGCTTACAAAGCACTTCATGTCAGGTTCAGAAAATGTGAATGCTGTCGGTGCATCTCAAAGGTATGATGATCAAGACATCGACTTAGATGAGGAAGCTAAATACTAGGGGAACCAAGGGGGTTTCCGAAATTATAACTCGAGAAACCAAGGATATAATTCTTGGAATCAAGGTCGAAACTACCCAAGAGAGGGGTAGTATGAAAGAGTTGGAAATAGAGAGCAAGGAAACTGGCAAAATAGAGAGGGATACATGAATGACCACGGTGGTGTATATGTGCCTCCAGGTGATAGGGATCGAGTAGGAGGTAACTCTACCGGATCTAAAATCGAGGATATGTTAGCGAAGGTTTTGCAGAAGATTGAATCTACTGATGCAGGAGTGAAAAAAAATGAAGAATGATTTTTTCTAGTATGAGCCAGCTAGTTGATTCTCACACCACTTCTATCAAGCAGCTGGAGGTACAGTTGGAGCAACTATCAGCATCGCTGAACCCAAGGAAGAATGGTTCACTACCAAGTGACACTATTGCGAAACCCAAAAATGATGGGCATTGCATGGCCATTACTACTAGAAGCGGTATGATCCTTAATAAATCAGAACCTATAGGTATTGAGCAGGAACATAGAACAAAGAGGAATGAGGACGAAGAGGTTGAATTTGAACATGTAGATGATACAGAAGGGGGTCAACCAATAGTTAGGTCAGCTCAGGTAAAGGAAGCAGAAGAAGAGGCAACTTTTCCTCTACAACAAAGACCGAGACCGCCTCCTCCATTCCTTCAAAGACTCAAGAAGAAAGTTGAATATGGGATGCTTGTTCATAACCATACTGAGACATTTATCAGTGAACATTCCATCGGTAGAAGCTCTGGAACAGATTCCCAGATATGCTAAGTTCATGAAGGACTTAGTCATAAAGAAGAGAGCTGCAAGTTTTTGATCGACTAATAATATTCATCATTGTAGTGATATTGCTACAAGATCATTGGTGTAGAAAAAAGAGGATCTAGGTGCATTCACGATACCATGCACCATAGGAGCATTTGAGTTTGCATAAGCCCTGTGTGACTTAGGGGCTAACATCAATCTAATTCCTCTAGCCATATACAAACAATTGGGCTTGGGTGTTCCAAAACATATTGCGATGAGGTTGATGATGGCTGATAGGTAAGTAAAGCGGCCTGTAGGTATCTTATGTGTTGTGCTTGTGAAAGTGGATAGTTTCAATTTTCCGGCAGACTTTGTGATTTTGGATTGCGAGGTTGATTTTGAAGTTCCCATAATCTTTAGGAGGCCATTCTTGGCTACATGTTGAGGTTTAGTAGATGTGGAGAGTGGGGAGCTGAAGTTCAGGTTCAATAATGAAGAGGTAAAGTTTAAAATATTCATATATATACAGCAACCACGAGACATGAATGTGGTGTCTACTATAGAAGTCATCGGGGAAGGGGAGCAAGAAGCTGCTATTGAGGAAAGGTTGGCTGTTTAAACATTGGCAGCCGTGCTATTGAATTTTGAGGAAGAACCCTAGGATGATTAGGTGGAGACTCTAAATGCTCTGCAAGGCATGGGGTCACATTCTTATGCTCCGAAGAAGTTAGACCCACACCAAAAACATGCCATATCCTCCAGCAAAACCATCTATTGAGGAACTGCCTATACTTGAGCTGAAGTAGTTACCCAGCTGCCTAAGGTATGCCTTTTTGGGTATGAATAACACATTACCAGTTATTTTGGCTGCATATCTAAATGATGAATAGTGCAAGCTGTGATTAAAGTTTTGATGAGGTACAAAAGAGCGTTTGGTTGGACTATTGTTGACATCATTGGGATACCTCCGGGTTTTTGTACTCATAAAATCCAACTCGAGGAAGACTGCAACCCAAGCATAGAGTACCACAAGAGGTTGAATCCACCAATGCAAGAGGTGGTTAAAAAGTAAATCATAAAATGGTTGGATGCAAGGGTGGTGTACCCCATTTCTGATAGCCATTGGGTTAGCCCAGTGTAGTGAGTTCCGAAGAAGGGTGGCATGAAAGTGGTCGCCAACGCGAAAAACAAGTTGATTCCGCAAAGACCAGTCACAGGTTGGCGTGTATGCATAGAGTATAGGAAGCTGAACAAGTGGATGTTGAAGGACAACTTTCCAATGTCATTCATGGATCAGATGCTTGATAGGTTGGTTGGTAAAGGGTGGTATTGCTTTTTAGATGTATACTCTGGGTATAACCAGATATCAATATCGTCGGAAAATTAGGAGAAGACAACCTTCACATGTCTTTATGGTAATTTTTCATTCAAACACATGCCATTTGGATAATGTAATGCACCAGCTACATTCCAGAGGTGTATGATGTCCATCTTCTCGGACATGGTCAAGAAGGGCATAGTCCAATGTCACAAGGTGTCACTGAAGGGATTGGAGGCAGACAAAGCAAATATTGAGTTAATTGAAAAGTTGCCTCCACCTATTTGTGCAAAAGGTATTCGAAGGTTTTTGGGTCATTCAGGATTCTATAGGCGATTCATCAAGGATTTATCAAAAATTGCACATCCCTCGTGCAAGTTATTCGAGAATGAGGTGAAATTTGCCTTTGATGACACATGCTTAAAAGCCTTTGAGTTCCTGCTAGAAAATCTAGTCTCTACCCCAATGATCATTGGTCCGTATCGGTTAGAACCATTTGAGGTGATGTGTGATGTAAGTGGTATTGCATTGGGAGTTATGTTGGGACAGAAACGCAACAAGATCTTCCACCCAATCTACTATGCCAACAAATCACTAAATGGGGCATAATGAAATTACACTGTTACTGAGCAGTAGCCACTTGCTGTGGTATATGTATTTGAGAAGTTTAGGGCATACTTGCTGGGCACTAGAGTGATAGTTCATACTGATCATGCCGCACTGCGATATCTAATGGCGAAGAAAGATGCAAAGCCGAGGTTGATAAGATTGGTGCTGTTGCTTCAAGAATTTGACTTTGAAGTCAAATATAGAAGAGGTTGTGAAAATCAGGTGGCTGATGACCTGTCTAGGTTGGAGGCATAGAAGAAAGAACAATTTGAGTAAGACATCAATGACTCATTTCTAGATGAGTAGGTATTAGTCGCCTCTCTTGATCTCATTCCTTGGTTTGCTGACTTTGCAAATTTTATTGTCAGTGATTTGATGCCTGAGGGGTCGACATTCCAACAAAGGAAGAAGCTCCTACATGATGTGGGAAAGTATTTTTGGGATGAACCATATTTATACAGTGTGTGCTGACAACTTCATCACACAATGTATCCCTGAGGCTGAGATGCTGCATATTTTAGAAACTTGTCACTTCTCTCCGGTAGGTGGTCATCATGGGGGTGCACAGACTGCCCACTAGGTATTTCAGAGTGGGTACTACTGGACTACTATCCATCAACACACAATCAATTTAGTCAAGGGCTATGATGTGTGCCAGAGGCAAGGAGACATCGCTCGTCGGCATGAACTGTCAATGCCACCTATTTTGGAGGTGGAATTGTTTGATGTGTGGGGAGTTGACTTTATGGGCCCATTTGTGAGCTTCTATGGGAAAAAGTATATACTGGTGGCAGTGGTCTATGTGTCCAAATGGATTGAGGCAGTCGCCCTGCCTGAAAATGATGGTAAAAATGTTGCTGGTTTTCTGAAGAAAAACATATTCTCAAGGTTTGGTACACCTAGAGCGATTATTAGTGATGTAGGCTCACATTTCTGCAATAAAGTGTTTAGTGCACTTTTGGCCAAATATGGGGTTAAACACCATAAGGTAGCAACACCGTATCATCCGGAAACAAGTTGTTAAGTCGAGGTATCGAACCGAGAAGTCAAAGCGATATTGGCAAAGACAGTGAATGCCAACATAATAGATTGGGCAAGGAAGATAGATGAATGATACTCTGTGGGCATATTGGATAGCTTTTAAGACTCCCATTGGTGTGTCCCCATATCAGTTGGTATTTGGAAAGACATTTTATTTGCCTATCGAGCTGGAGCAGAAAGCACTTTGAGCACTAAAAAAGATGAACCTCAGTTGGTGTGAAACAGCGAACCTGACAGATAAATGAAATGGATGAGTTCCACCTGAGAGCTTATGAGAGGTATGTATTGTACAAATAAAGGATGAAGATATACCATGATAAGCACATTGAGAAAAAGGACCTTTAGTCCTGGTGATTTAGTGCTACTTTTGAACTCCAGGCTTTATCTATTTCCTAGGAAAATGCTATCCAAATGGTCTGGGCCATTAAAGGTAACTCAGGTATTTCAGTCAGGTGTTATTGAGCTTGAGAATGAAAAAGGTGAGTGGTTGAAAGCCAATGGTCAGTGAATCAAGGCATACTTGGGAGTCCCAGAGGAAGTGAAAATAGTGAATGAATGCAAGCTTGATGAATTCTGACTAATCAAGTAACCTCTGTCGCGCTGCGACATTAAATTATGTGCTACTTGTGAGGAAACCCATGATTGTAAATGGAATAGGTAGTGTACATTTCAGCATATTTTTCTTCTTTTTATAGTGTCACAGTGTGTTGATGTGTGCAGGAAAGAGTTGGACAAAAGAAATCAAGAGATGGGATTTAGAAGTCTTCACGAGCATCATCACGGACCATGGTGCTCTTCATGAGCAACACCATAGATCGTGAATGTAACACCTCAGAATCTAGTAGACTAAGCTAGGGGCTAAGTTCTAGGCATGAACTAGAGAATTGGGCCTTGACACTCTCCACGAGTGCCCACATGAGTCGTGAATGGCACCACAACTCGTGGTGGTGCCCATGATGCCTAGGCAGTAGCTAAAGAAGACTGACTGCCTACCATGAGAGCCTACACGGCTCGTGGTGGTCACCATGGATCGTGGGACCACTCGTGGAGGTGAGGCAGTAGCTTCACAAGGCTGCCCAAAATAGGGATCGTCCCCACGAGCCACTAGACGGCTCGTGAAGGCGACCACGGTCCGTGAGAGGCGTCGTGGTTATGAGTTAGATTTTTAGGGGCTAAGGGGAGGCAAGCTAGGCTACTGGTCAACGGCCAATGGAATCACAACGGTCAGTGAAGCCCCACACGGACGGTGAAGACGTCCGTGAAGGGTTTTCATTAGACTTAGAGTGTAGGGTCAACTTAAAATGATCATATATCTTAGCTCTAAACTAAATGGGTGGGCCATGACCTATAGAATTAAAGGTATCTGAGTCCTCTTTCTAACGCCACCGAGTTTTCTCAATTCCGGTCTCAGGGTAAAAAGTTATCCCCGAAATAGTGATGCATTGTCAGGTTGAAAATTCTTCACGACATGTTTGACGAACCGTGGTGATGATGATGATCCGTGAAGGCGTCCGTCATGCCATTTACCAGTTTCCAGCAAGGGAACTTCTTGGTTCTTTTCCCAAATTTTTAACTCAAAGTTATGTCGTTTTGCCGAAGCGTAGGACCCCTATATAAGTTATTTTAACACCAAAACTCACCCAATTAAGTCATTTATTCCAAGACCCAAATCAAATCCCCAAAATACTCTCCTCTCAAATATTTCTCTCTCTAGAAAACTCAAGACTTGAAGTAGAAGATAGAGCCTGAAGCTTAGGTCAAGAACAAGACTCCATTGTTGCAAGCTTGTATAAGGGCTTTGAATTATGGTATGTTAGCTTTTTCGTCTATGGGTTCTTCCACCCATAGAGCCCCTTAGATTTCCCCCAATTGTGAAGATAAAACCCAATCTAAGCTAGGGGTTCTTCCTATGTTGTGTATGATTCCAATTGACTGGATAATACCTAATTATGATTGATTTAGCATTGAATTGTGATATTATGACGAATTTCTATGTTTCCATGGTTAACCCTAGTCTAATTGATGAAATTTAATTATGTGGGTTTATGCCATGACAGGTGAAATTGAAGGTTCATATGCGATTTTCTAGAATTAATGTTATTAGTAGTAATTTTCTAAGACTAGAAACATATAGACATGAATTGAATTAGAATAATGTGAGTATGATGGAACTTGACTAGTAAGGCTTGAGATTGAACTTACATGATGAGTTATGACTAAAATCACCTAATAATGAAGATTGTGATTGAATGTCTTGTGATCTAAATATGAATGGTTATAGAATGAAGTAAAGCTTTGCGAGTAAGGCTTGTAGTCATGAATGTTAAATCACTAGGACTTTGAGAGTATAGTTAATGTGATGAATAGAAGTCTAATAGGTAGAATTGTGGTAGAAGGCCTATACTCACCTAACCTACCCTATAAATGCTTGAAAGTATAAAGTGATAGAATCACTTAAACATGAATTGATTGTCAAGGAAATCCTTCAATGAGACATGAATGTTAAGCAAGGATTAATAGTCAAATCTTGGGGTGTATTCTTGACCTCAAGTGGATATTGACAATGAGATGAAGTGTCACACAAGAGAGGGTCTGGGCTCCAAGTTGAAAGGAGAACCACACCTAGTTGATGTGAGGACTATCCAAGGTAAAGGGGAAACTCTTACGTAGTAGAGTGTGGGTTTTCCCAAAGTTAGGTCTCATGAGATGGAAGCCTTCACATAGTTGAGTTAAGGTTTCTAGTAGCAATCTCCATATCCAATGAACTAAGACATGCTTAAAGAAGTATCTCATAGTGTTCAAAAGCATTAATGGTCTTAGACATGCTTAAGTAAGTATCTCATAGGGTCCATCTTAATAATGAATCTTGACATGCTTAAAGAAGTATCTCATAGGGTTCAACATAATAATGAACTAAGATGTTCTTGATGAAGTACCTCATAGTGGTCTAAGATCTAAAGAGAGGAACTAGATTCCAAACCAAGAAGTATTAGTATGAGGACTTAAAAGTAGTACTTAGCATGAATAGTATTATGGTATGCCATTCATGCATTGCACAATTATGACTTAAGGTTATTCAAGAAACTGTTCTCTTATATGATGTATGTTTTGATGGATTGTTGCTATAGTTGCGTTCCATGATGTGATTGAATAAAGGTGATATTTACCTTGTCTATATGAAGTAAGTTAAAGAATGAGACCTAAGGAATAGTAAGTATGTCTATGGTGACTTCAAGGTTATGCTTAGTGTGAATGGTATTATGGGATGCTATTCATGCATTGAACAAGTATGCTTTGAGGTTACTCAGGGGTATAGTACTCTTATGATATGAAAGCCTAAGACCAGACTATGCATATGGACTATGATTAGGATGACCAAAAAGGGAGACTTAGCTTGGATGGCATTATGGGATGCTATCCATGCATTGCACAAGTATGCTTTGAGGTTACTTGAGAATAGTCCCTCTATGATGATATGAATGACTATGAGTTGAGTAAGGCTTATATGATTTGTATGTTGGAGACTTTGCCTATGATTATGATATTGTGTCTTATTCTTATAATTGATGTTTCATGAAGTATTTCATATGATTATGTCTTATGTTGACTAACCCTTATGTTATTCTCTTATGATATCTGCTAGCTAACATATTTAGTACATTTTGTACTAATGCATACTTTGCCTACATTCTCATCAAATGTAGGGTTCGGAGATTTGAGTTCCAATCTTGAAATTAGGTTTCTAAGGAGAGAAGAAGTTGAAGATTTGGTGAGTCCTCATAGCTTAGAGGACAAACCTACTATTTCCCTTATTTCTTTTATTTTCATGTTGAGACTATTGTATGGGTTTGTCCTAAAAGTTTTATTCTAAAGTTGAATTAGATGGTTTGAGACAAAAGTGTAGTAAAAGACTTCCCCTTGATTTTATGAAAATTATTCGATTGTATGGATAAAAGTATTTAAAATTTATGTACTTTTCTATTATCTTATGTTATGATGTGCTAAGGGCTTGTATGAGACCCCTTCGGGGTCAAGTAGGCCATGTTACACCTAAGGTGTACCCTTGAGTGGTGACAGTGAAGGATCACCAATCTCTTAAAGGAGCTACTGTAAAATGCACCAAATAGGTTCACAGAAGGGTTTACGGTTCGTCAGACCTTGGACTGACAATTTAGCCTCTCGTGAACCTCATGTTAGTTGTCTGGCTTAAGTAACTTTCACGGACCGTGGTGCTCATCACGAGCTTCATCACGGTCCGTCGTAGTTAGTCTAGTAGTGCCCAGTAGACCCGACCCGACTCGACCAGCGTAACATTAAAAGATTTCAAATGTCTTATATAGATTCCTAAGCGCCAAAGGTCGAGGTTTTCTCTCATATCTCGAATTTGTAACGTTCTTATTGATATTAAACAGTCTCTCTATCACCCATAAGTAAATTTGAGTCTGAATTGCATAAGTAAATGTGCCCATGTCAGTTTTACAGTTAAACTATGTTGAAATTCAGAAAAGACAAGTGTTTGTATGTGGGTATGTTCATAATAGACGTGTATTGTTCTTTTTTGAATAAGGGTTGGTGAGATTAGGTAGATTAGTTTCATCCATGTGCAAAGATGTCTCAAAAATTGTGGCTGTGTTGATAATTGATGAAATCTGGCATTGTAAACATATAAGATGAAATTGACCAGAAATTTGGACGAAATGTAAGTCCACGAAAGGCTTCACGGACCGTGAAGGGAAACATGGACCGTGAAACTATTCGTGGTCCACAAATGGACATTGAAGTGGACACTGACTCAGGTCAAAGAAGCCCAAATGGATCATGGTTCACTCCACAGTCCGTGGAGCCCTATGTGAACCAAATCCAGTACACTTTCCAGTTGAATTATTGACACTGTCTCGTGTTTACGAGGGACATAACAGACTATGGTACCCTCCACAGCCTATGCTGACCTCCGTATTTAAAACAATTTATATATATATATATATATTTGTTCTTTATAACTAATCTAGTTTTTCAATTTTAATATGTGACTCTTCCTAATGATAGATTGGGTGACGACATTCTTAAGGCAATGAGTCACATCATATATACACAAGGGAAGTCTAAGTACCCGCTAGTGTGTCATTTCAATTAGTTAGATTATTCACTTTTTTTGTAATTTCTCACGTGTTATAGGGCCACGAAGAAATAATGCACAACCACACCCTTCACCACCTCCCTCACCGACTCAAAGTGAAAATGCAGCAGAATCTAGTGGCTCGGAGGTCCAGATATATACAAAAATCGAAGATCACTCCCCACGAGCAACTAGATCACGGACAGAGAGATGTATCCTAAAGAATACTCCTTGCCAATCTGAATAGAAAGGTAGTGGATCCGGGAGTGGTGAGGACTCTGGTAGCAGTTCTGGGAGTGGTGAGGACTCTGACAACGATTCTGAGAATGCAGCTGCACCTCAACCAGATATAGGAGCAGAAGTTGAAACAAAATCATAAGAAGAATAAGGTGCTCAGGGAAAATATGATGATGATAGCGAGGGGGTCCCAATGATACAAGTTGTTCATCACCAGAAGTCTAACCTGGTAGTGCGCCAACAAATTATTGACTATTTTCGTAGGATGTGGACAGTCCCACGATAAAAAGATTTCTCCAAGCACGACATAGTGGCGAAGACTGGAGATTTTGGGGGTTGACCCATTATACGCGAAACAAGAGTAGTGATGGCAGACATTCAATCATTCCCTGATATTTACAGACTTTTCCAGCTTCACTAGTTTGAATGAATGAGCAATGCTCTGGGAGAATTCACATGCCATATAACTTGAGAATTCTATTCCTCTTATGCAGTTGATCTAATGAAAATTCCTACAGATACTGACACTTTTAAGAGGGCAGATAAAATAGTTGCAGCCACTTAGGGACCTTTGGATGTAGTTTCAGTGAGGAGACATACATTGAATATCTGAGGCTATGATCAGTATGATGCTACATAGCTCGAAGTACACATCTCCAGCATAAGTGGGATTATTTGAGGGTAAGCACTATGTTCTGACAAGTGAGGCAGAGATGAAGGATCCTAGTTTGCAAGAGTGCATCATGCGATGTATTGCAGGATACATCGCCATAGAGAGAGAGAATTTAACATGGGTGTCCGAGCAACATGTGCAAATTACAAAGGCGTCTCTCAATTTTCCTGCAAAGATCTGGTGGGTAATAGTAAGTGCACAGTTGCGGCCTACAACAACTGATAATACACTTTGACCATCACTAGAATCATTGGTTACTTGCCTCACGACCGGATATTTAGTGAATATAGCCGGATCATCACCACAGAGATGGGGGATAGGGCACTGAATGAGAGAGCAGGTTTTCCATTTACTTTTCTAATAGGGAAACTTTGTTTGTTGGCTAACATTCCACCGAATAAGTTAGTGGATAAATGTGTTGAAGCATCCAGGGTGACTACCGCTTCCAAAATCAAAGACATAGCCAACCCTATGTTTTGTGGAAAAGACGGTGTAGTGGGACCATATGTTGTAGTACAACATACACCAGTTGTCATCCCACATGATAAGGAAAGTACTTAGCATGAAGATTCTTCACAGCCAGCTGAGGGGGCACCACCACCACCTATTTCAGTTTCCCAGGCTACATGTACCTTCGTCACTATACCTACTGTGATCTTTGAGAGATTAGTTAAAGATTAGAGGCAGACCCAGTCGATTGTGGACCAGATTGTGCTTAAACTACCGCAAGTAGTACAACGAGATTCGTAGCTGCAAAAAAGCGTGTGAAGGATGAGATTCAGAAAGAACTTGCCGTGTTGAAATAAATAATGGACGGTCTCGAGTTCCATATGCAAAGTCAGTTGCAGGGTGCAGGGTAAAAGTTTGGTAAATATTGTGGAGTTGAGGGCACAATTGGCAGAGATGCATCCTGAGATGGCTAAACTAGCTGAGAAGATAGTTACTGTTCCTCATCTGGTTGTACCGGAGTCCTTGAAGAGCTTGTTCAGCAAGCTTCCTACCACTCAAGTCCTTGATGACCTCTGGGACGACGTGCCCAAACACAAATCTGGCAAGAGAAAACATAAGTAAGTGGATTATGATGAGGAGAAGCAGACAGACCTCTCTAAGGTTGAGTGGAAAGATCAATAAAGCTAAAAAAGAGTCTAAGAGATTGGCCAGAAAAGCCGCAACACTTCAGAAACAGTGGCGAGAAGCGATGTTAACCGGCGCGTCTGGTAGCACTACAGTACCTCCTGTTGACAACAACCAACCTACTCCAGCCCCAGTCTTTGAGAGCGCACCCATTAATAAGGTTGCTACTACTACTCCGAATATCGGCGCGCAGTGCGCCGTAGGTAGGACCCCTCCTCACAGCCCTGCTTTGTATTTATCTTTTCACTTTGAGGGAAAAGCCTTTTTGTTGGGAAGGGGGTGGTGATCAACTTGCCATCGAACTGTTAGAATGTATGGATGTTGGCACTGTTTTGTGTTTGATAAAGTTGTTAGTGTTTTGTTGTGTGTTCTCATGAATTTGTGAAGTTTTTTTTGGAGTTTTTATGTGTTGAGAGTTGTCCAACAGCTATATTTTGAGCTCGTGTGTGTCCGAAACACTAACAAATATGTCCTTAACCCGAAAGTTTGACTAATAGGCTCTTTATATGACATCCTAAATACTAATGTGTTGAACATTCTGAGCTTGGAACATAAATTGGTTAACTAAGAAACTGGAATATGTAGTCATGTGCGTGTAAGGTTTGCATGAAGTCTAGCACTAGGTGCAAAAACAAGAACTTTCCTGAGTAGTCTTGCTAGAATCTGAAAATTACTTGATAGGAAGTGATCAATAGGCCATTTTTGCTAAGCCCACTTAAAGACAAAAATAAACCACCAAATGAAAAGTATGACCTTGAAACTAATTTTGTTTTTACCTGTTTGATGTCATAGCCTTGGGTCTCCGAAGATACGATGCCACAACTTAGGCCAAAAGCCTAGTTGAGCCTTGAGACTAATTTTGTTTTTACCCGTTTGATGTCATATCCTTGGGTCTTTGAAGATACGATGCTACAACTCAGGCCAAAAGCCTAAATTGAGGGTGATTACATCCAGAGAAGTATGGAAAAGTATAAAAAGAAGGTTCACTCAGTCGCTTGATCAAGAGAAATGTGCAATATAAAAAAAAGTAGGGTGGTGTGAATAAAGGATAAGAAAAATAAAAAAGGTGTGGCTACTGGGATGTACTGAAATGAAAAAGAACGAAATCGCTCAAATAAAATTAGGTGCGAATGAAACTTTTGAGAACCAAGGTATTAGTTACTCACAAAACAAAATTAAAAAAAATTTCATTCCCTATCCCGAGCCTATGTTACAAGAATAAGAGAGCCCTATAGTGATCCTATTCCAGTTATTTGATTGATATAGTGTAGAAAACAAGGGCAAGCCTATGGTATTTTTTTTTCTAGTGTTGGAAGTTCTTTGTGAGTGTGAGAGTAGTATTTAGTCCCAATTATCAAGTGTGAGGGACTTCTTTGGTGTGAGGACACTATGTTTACATTTGATAGTAAGATTGTGTTGGCTGATAATGTACACGAGCATAGGCATGGTTGACTATGAGTAATGAGATTTCATAGTTTGATCCTTACATGTTAGATAGAGGGTTTTGGATACAAATTGTGGTTATGATATCTGCAGCATAATAGTAAGATACTTTTGGGTATGTGATAATGAAGTGTCTTTCTTTCTCATCAGTTGAGAACAAATAATGGTTCTAAGTTGAGGTTGTTGATGTGCCGTGAAATCTTGGAACATTTGATGCTCAAAACTAAGGATTAATACTAGAATAAAGTGTATTTATGTATGATTTGATGTGTTCGTTGAATTGCTAAACATGTTTGCACTTACTTGGGAGAGTTATAAAAGATGTATGAAAAGAAGGCATTGAAGGCAACACCACGATGCCCATGACGGGCCGTAGTCTTCAGAACGAGCTGTTATAAGGCTTGTGGTGATTAAGCAGTGGGCATGGAAATTTTGATTTTGCAAGCCAAAGTTCAAGTAAAGACCACGGGGACCTAGATAGGCCGTGGTCCTCATGAGGTTGATCGTGAAGGTGAACTAGTGAGAAGACTTTGATGAGTTATGATTGGGTTTGGCCAAGTAAAGACCACAAACACCCAGACGGGCCGTGGTCCTCCTAAAGACTCGTGATGCTGATCGTGAAGGAGTTCAAGAAAAGGGGTCTCACACTGTCTAAGTGTGAGACCACAAAAGGCTTCGCAGACCCTGAAGTTCATGATGGACCGTCATGTCGTCCGTGAAGCAGCCCGACAAGTCAGGCCTGCTTCGAGCAGGACTCTTTTTAATCAGACTATTTGAATTAATTCGATCGTATTTTTGTTTTATCTGGTGATATTTGGAACGAGCAACAACAGTCCTATTATTCTACTATTTTTTTATTATCGATTAACATTGTATCAAGACTTGAAGTTTGATTTGGCTTTTGAATATAAAGTTTTCTTTGAATTTGCAATCTTTGTAAGTTATTTCTCTTAATGTATTCAATAATTATCTTTGCTTATTCAATTGAAAGCACGAGTGGGTTAAAACCACAACTAGGATTGTGAGAACTATGACATAAATCTAAGTGTAGATTCATAAAACGAGTAGAATGTGATTCATAATTGCAGAACATAACTCGACTTTCAATATATGGTCTTTCTAGTGAGTTCACGCCTTAGAACTTTCTTGTGTCTATCAATTGTTCGAGAGAAAATCGATAGTTGGGAAAAATTTGAGTTAATCTGTTTATTTGGAGTAAAAGTTTGAGTTCGAGACAAGATAATTTTGACACCAAAATATGCGAGGGTTAAATTTGATAACACTCTAAGACCGAGAAGATTCAAGTGGGAGTTATCTAACAAGAAAGAGAGATGTTAGATACATTTAGCTAACCTGCAATTTTCAAAGAATAGATCACATGAAACTCGTTCATGAATCAACACTAGATGTAACGTCATAGGGAATACAACCCTGGTTTCATTAATTTATCATCACAATCTTGAAGTTAAAGTTCTGTTCATTGTGTTAAGCTGGATATTGTAAGAATATTGTTTACTTAAACCTATTACGTAAACCTACAACTAAACCCATTTTACATTTTGCAATTACTTTCTTTAGGAAATAATAACAATAATTGAATAAACGTGATAGTAAACTATTTATGTAAGTAAATTCTCTGTGGGATCGACCTCAACTCACGTTGAGTTGTATAAATTGACTTCGACCGTTCATACTTCTTAATTGAAGTGTAAGTTTAGATGTATCAATTCCTCCAAAGAACCTTCACAAAATCAACCTCTTTGTTTCTCAAATGCCGAACTTGTCGGTCAATAATCCCAATCGGAACCTCTTCATAAGAAATATTCTCTTTTAACTCCCAAACCTTCCAAAGGTACAGTGTACGTCGTATATCCAACACATTTCTTTAACAAGGAGACATGGAATACCGAATGTACCGATGCTAAATCATTAGGAAACTCAAGTTCGTAAGCAACCTTGACAATACACCTCAAAATATGATATGAGTCCATGTATCGGGGGCTAAGCTTCTCTTTCTTTCCAAACATCATAATACCCTTCATGGGTGAAACTTTTTAGTAGACCTGATCATCAACATCAAATTCTGGTTCTCTTCTTCTAAAATCAAAATAAGACTTTTGTTAACTTTGAGCCATTTTCAACCTCTCACGAATAAGTCGAACCTTGTCTATAGCCTAATGCACCAATTAAGGCCCTATTAAGGTGACCTTACCATCTTTAAAACAACCTATAGGAGACCTATATCCCCTACCATAAAGATCCTCATACCGTGCCATTCCAATGCTAGAATGATAACTATTATTATAAGCAAACTCGATCAATGGCAAATGATTATCCCAATTTCACTTGAAATCAATCACACACGCTCTTAGCATGTCTTCCAAAGGGTGAATGGTATTCTTGGCTTGTCCATCAGTATGAGAATGAAAAGTTGTGCTAAGTTTAACTTGAGTACCAAGACCTTTCTAAAATGACTTCCAAAACTAAGATGTAAACTAAGTACCTCGATCGAAGATAATTGACAAAGGAACTCGATGCAACCTTACCATCTCCATAACTAAAGCTTAGTATAATCTTCTGATGATAATGAAGTCTCAACAGGTAGGAAGTGATCTGATTTTGTCATTCGGTCCACAATGACCAAATTGAATTAAATAGTCGAGGAGTGTGGGGTAAACCCGTAACGAAGTCCATATTATAATCTTTGCACTTCTACATAGGAATACTAATGTTTTGAGCCAAACCACCTGATTTATGATGCTCAATGTTCACTTGTTGACAATTAGACATTTAGCCACAAATTCCATAATATCGTTCTTCATCCCATTCAATCAATAGAGTTCTCACAAATGATGGGTACATCTTGGAGGCTTCCAATTTCATAGAATACCAAGAATTGTGAGCTTATGTCAGAATCTTAATTTCAGCTCATCTATATTATGAAAAAATAAGCTACCTTGGTATCGAAGAACACCATCTCCCCCTGGGATAATGCCTCAATAGCTTTTTCAGAAACCGACTTCTTCAACTCAACCATAATCGGTTCAAGATCTTGCTTAGCCTTAACATCCGACACAAAAGATGATTCTGAACCATGATTGACAACTATACCACTTTCACTAGAATCAACCAGCCGGACACCCAATTGGGCCAATATATGAACATCGCGAAATAACTCCTTCTTATCATCCTCAATGTGAGAAACACTACCCATTGATAACTGACTAAGAGAATCCACAACCACATTTGCCTTTTTGTAATGGAATATGACACTCATATTATAATCCTTTAACAACTCAAGACACCTACTTCGACAAAGATTCAAATACTTTTGAGTAAACACGTACTTCAAACTCTTGTGATCGGTGAACACCATACAAGTAGTGTCTCCAATTCTTTAGAGCTTACATCACCACCGCTAACTTAAAATCATGAGTCGGATAATTCTTTTCATGCACTTTCAATTGTCTTCAAGCATAAGCAATGACATTCCCATATTGCATCAAAGCACAACCAACACCAATCCGTGAAGTATCACAACAAACCACAAAACCATTCGAGCCTTTCGAGAGTGTCAAAATAGGAGCCGAATTGATTCTATCTTTCAACCCTTGGAAACTTCTCTTGCAAGATTTTGACCATAGAAATTTCACTTTCTTTCAAGTTAATGTTGTCAAACGCAAAGAAATAGAGGATAATCTTCTCACGAACCTTCTATAGTAACATGCCGAACCCAAGGAACTCCGTATGTTTGAAGCAGAGAAATGTCTAGGCCAATTCTTAACCGCCTTAGTTATCTTAGGATCTACTTGAATACCTTCCATGGAAACAATATGGCCAAGGAAAGCAACAGACCTAAAAAAACTCTCACTTGCTAAACTTAGCATTCAATTCACAGTCCTTCAGAATTCGTGACACATTCCTTAAATGATCAACATCCTCATCCTCACTCTGTGAATAAATCAAGATATTATTAAGTATGGATTGGAAGTCGAGCTAACCCTGGTTTGGATGTTGAGCGCCTTAACCTACATCATACAATGATGTAGCGTCAGTACTTTGAATGTACAGATCATGCAGGATATGTACTAAGTTGAACTATATAGAATTGAACATGGAACTATATATAATGAATCATACATGAAAGCTGACCTAAATGCAATGACAAAGTACTAATAATAAAGATGTAACATGTTGAACTTAAATCAAGCTGAGCTAACTCTAAGGCCAACGTGTAACCCATGATGGAAGGGTATTCATATATTGCCAAGGGTACGAACAAGTCTGACGTGGATGCACTAATTGATGTCCACAATGGACAAGGGTGTCAAGAATAATCTGACAGGTGATCCCTTCATAACCTATGGTGGCACCTTAATTCTGGGACTTAAGGACTTGCTACTTAAGGTCTCAGCCTAAACTGACGGGTGAGCCTTCATCTCTTTTTCCGCTCTTTTCTAAGTTTACTCCCAACTGAACATAAAGCTAAAGACGCAATTTTAATACTAATAACTCAAAATACTAATAATTATCTGAGAATGCATCATACATAAACTGAAAGATATGTCATTAAAATTCTGAAGCATGATTGTCTCACTAATCTTCATAGCAAGTATAATTCATGAAGTACATATGGTTGACATAAGCTAGTGTTTCTGAGTTTTATACATGGGAATATACTAATTCTCCAAGAAACATGTAATTAATATCATAGATACTATAGCAGCAAAATTACAATGAATCCCTAAGATTTAGGAACCCTTGGTCTGAATAATTCATGGAGAAGCTAAATGACTGACTGGATTCTAGGGACCTAATGGATGAAAAGAACCCACTAGTAAAATCAGAGATACCTGGTGATGAAAACTATAGATTAATCCTTTATATTTTAGGGATGAACTTGAAGGAGAGCTATGCTTATTTTGGAGAGAAAACTGTCGCCTCTTTCTCTTCTTTTATTTTTAAGTCTGATGATTTTTAGAAGAATGAATTTTTTAGGTAGTTTTTGACTAATTAATTAGCCTTAGACAAAGTAAAATGACGTATCTTTAAAGAGTAATGAAAAGTCTGGAATACCCCTGGAAAATTTAAAAGAACTTTGCTAAAATATGCGACTCAAAGATCATGACTTGGTTGATGTACTGTACTCCGGACGACGGACCATCAACTGAGTCTTGGTTTTTCCCAGGAATCTTGGGGGTTCTCTGATCTGAGGGATGAGTCTCTTTCACAGATGACTTCATGGTCCATGTGAAGATTCGCGGACCGTCCAAGTGCATGTGATCCTTCATGGTCGGTGGGTGTTTCACGGATGACTTCACGGTCCGTGTGAAGCTTTATGGGCCGTCTAAATGCTCCTAATCCTTCATGGTCATTGGGTGCAGCTTTACGGGTGGGGTGACGGGTTGTGGACCTCTTCACGGTCTGTGAACCCCTTCATGTAATGTTTTTTTCCTTTTCCATTCAAAGTTCAAAATTTCGAGGTGTTACATTATCACCCCTTGGGATCATTCATTCTTGAATGATGACTAAACAAGCTGGGTTTTTAGGGAAAGAGCTACAATCCCTACCAGTTGTGTACTAGTAACTGATATATAATAGAGTTGAGTTCTATGGAAAAAAATACATGCTGAAATGCATGAATAGTTGCAAGAACATGATACTGAGACTGAATTACACATGAGTAAACTGAGAGACTGGAAAGAAACTAGTACCTCAAGCTGCAACTGAATCGGAGGAGAAGAGGTGAGGGTACTTGGCTATCATGGCTACTTCGGCTTCCCAAGGAGCACCCTCTACAGACTAATTCCTATACAATATTGAAGTGACTTCTTTATTTCTCAACCTACAAACCTGACAGTCGAGAATCTCAACTGGAACTTTCTCATAGGTGAGGCTATCCTTCACATCCACATACTCTAAAGGTACTATCGATGCGGGATCACCCACACACTTTTTCAATAAGAAAATGTGAAAGACTAGATGAACTGCTGCTAGTTATGCTTGAAAATCTAACTCATAAGCCACATTACCAACCCTTTTCAAGATTTTGTAAGGACCTACATACCTAAGAATGAGCTTCCCTTTCTTTCCAAATCTCATCACTCCCTTTATGGGTGAAACCTTGAGGAAAAACAATCACCGATTTCAAACTCTAAGTCCCTTCTCCTCACATATACATAGGACTTCTGACGACTCTGAGCTGTTTTTAGTCTATCTCTGATGAACTAAAATTTGTCCATAGCCTCATGAACCAAATCTGGACAAATCAAGGATACTTCACCTACTTCAAACCAACAGACCGGAGACCTGCATCTACGCCCATACACTAACTCGTAAGAGGGCATCTTAATAGTGGAATGAAAGTTGTTATTATAGGCGAACTCTATGAGAGGTAGGTGATCCTCCCAACCACCCTTGAAATCGATCAGGCAAGCTCTAAACATTTCCTTTAAGGTATGAATGGTACACTCTGGCTGACCATCCATCTGCATATGAAATACGGTAATGAGATTTACATGAGTACCAAGACCTTTCTGAAACCATCTCCAAAAATGAGAGGTAAACTGAGGACCTCTATCTGAGATGATAGACAAAGGAACCTTATGAAACTTGACTAGCTCAGGGATGTAGAGTCTGGCATAATCTTCTGTTGAATATGTAGTTTTGACTGCCAAGAAGTGAGCTGACTTAGTGACTCTGTCCACTATCACCAAAATACAGTCATGTTGTCTGCGAGTACGAGGAAGACTCGTAATGATATCCATGTTGACTTCTTCTTTCTTCTATGTAGGAATGTTAATATCCTGAGTCACACCTCCTGGTTTTGGGTGTTCTACTTTAACTTGCTGACAGATGGGACACTTAGCCACAAAATCTGTAATGTCTCTCTTCATGCTGTTCAACCAATAGACTTCCCGTAGATCACAGTACATCTTAGTGGCATGTAGATGAATATAATATCTGGAATTATGGGATTATTTAAAGATCTGATGCCTCAACTAATGTCCCTTATTAGGGATACATAAGCGGCCCTGGTAACGAGCACACAATCTCCCCTTGGGAGAAAACCTCAACTCTCTGTTGATGAATTGCACTTTTCAATTGAAGAAATATAGGCTCACTATCCTGTTTCTCCTTAACCCCCGCTACCAATGAAGATTCTGATCCATTCAAGACTATTACACCACCATTTGACGTGTCCATAAGGTAAACTCCTAAGTGAGAAAGCAGGTGAACATCTCTAGCTAATTCTTTCTTCTCTTCCTCAACATGTGCCATACTACCCATGGATAGTCTACTGAGGGCATCAACCACTACATTGGCCTTACTCGGGTGGCATAGCACATTCATGTCATAGTATTTGAGAAATTCAAGCCATCTCCTTTATCAAAGATTCAACTCCTTCTAGGTGAACACATACTGGAGGACCTTATAATATGTGAAAATATCAACATGAACCCAAAGTCACATTTGCTAAACTTATCAAATATATGATGATTTTTGAGGGTTGCAAAAAAACGCTTAGATTCGTCACATGCTCTTCCTCATTTTGAGAATAAATGAGGATATCATCAATAAAAATGATGACACACAAGTCCAAATATTGTTTGAACACCCTGTTTATTAAGTTCATGAAAACTCTAAGAGCATTTGTTAGTCCAAAAGACATAACTACAAATTCATAGGACCATACCAAGTCTTGGAGGGTGTCTTCGGGATGTCACCATCTTTTACTCTGTGCTGATGATAGTCGGGTCTAAGGTCTATTTTAGAAAATCAACTAGCACTCTGAAGCTGGTCGAACAATTCACCAATCCTAGGGATGGGATATTTATTCTTGATTCTGACATTGTTGAACTGAGGATAGTCAATGCACATCCCAAGAGAACCATCTTTCATACGTACGAACAACACATGAGCACCCCATGGAGAGATATTGGGTCTGATGAAGCCACTATCTAGAAGGTCTTTCAATTGTTCTTTCAATTCCTTAAGCTTAAATGGAGCCATTCTATATAGGCTGGGTATCTGGAAGGAAATCTATTCTTAAGTCAATTTTTCTTTCAGGAAGAACTCCTGGAAGATTTTTTGGAAATACTTCTGGAAACTCATTCACTACCAGTACTGACTCAAGAGTTGGGTCCTCATAGTTTGAATCCTCAACGCAAACAAGATAATAGATATACCCTTTGGAAATCATTTTTCTAGCCTTAAGGTAAGAGATAAATCGACATATAGACACTGAGTTATTGCCCTTCCATTCTAAGACTGGCTCATTTGGAAAATGAAACTGAACGATCCTAGTTCTATAATTGTTTGAGGCATAACATGAATTTAACCAATCCATGCCTAGAATAATATCAAAATCTATCATTTTTAACCCTACAAGGTCTGCTGAGGTTAATTTCTAGGAAACTCTGACAGGGCAATTTTTGTATACTCGTCTAGCTATAACTGGGTCACTAACTAGAGTTGAGACTGAAAATGGTTCTGGGAGATTTTCTGGACTGACACCAAAGTTTACTATTATATAAGGAGTTACAAATGAAAGTGTAGCCTGTGGATCTAGCAATGCATAAATATATAAATGGAAGACTTATAATGTACTCGTGACCACATCGGGAAAGTCTTCCCGGTGTTGTCAAGCATGAAGAGCATACAACATGTCCTGGCGCTGACAACCAACTGTACCAAATGAGACAACCTGCTGAGTGGGGTGACCTACTAGAGCTGCTATACAAATGGCCTGATTTTGTGAGTGAGTGTGTCTGCCCTTCTGAGAATTTTTAGGGCACTCTTTCATCTTGTGGCTTGGCTTACCACACCCAAACCAATTTCCACTATCTGCCATGCACTCACCCTGATGGTTCTTACCACACTTTTTACACATTGGATGAGTTCCCCCACTAGTAATTGTAACTTGGGACTTAGAGCCAGACGCTCTATCCCGTTGATCCTTCTTGAATTTTGGCACTGGTCTCTAGCAGAAGATGGAGTTAGAGCTGAATTCTTCTCATAGAAATGGGAGCGGTTTCCAGCCTCTAACCTCTAATAAGAGTAGCTAAAGTCACCGGTCCTATCCCTCTTATTGCCTCCTCCCGTTTCACTGATTTTATCTTTCTAAATCTACTGAGCATAAGTAATTAACCTGGAGATGTCCATTTCCTTAATAAGCATCATTCCTTGACCACATCATCGAACACAGAAAAAATGAACTTGCTCATACGAGCTCAAGAGTCAGACACTATTGCTGGAGCATACTTTGATAACTATGTGAACTTGAGAGAATAATACATCACACTTATGCCATTCTGCTTCAGATTAATAAATTCCTTGACCATGGCCTCCCTGAGCTCAAGTGACAAAAACCGGTCCAGAAATGCTGTCTTAAACAAATTCCAACTCACTGGACCTGGATTAGTACCACGAGACTCCTGCCATTGTTAGTACTAAGTGTATGCCACTCCATTCAACTGATAGGCGGCCAAATCTGCACTTTCGATTGGAGTGACACCCATAATGTTTGTTACTTTCTAGATTTCATCAAGAAACTCTTATGGATCCTCTTTTGACTTAGACCATGAAACTCCGATGGGTTTATCAGAGTGAAGTCCTGGATTTTTGCTCTGGCAGTGTCAGTTTACTGCGGAGTTGGGGCCATGGCATGTTGATTGAACTAGGCGGCCATGGCCTGAGGAAGCACTTGGAAAGTAACCCTGAACTCGGCATGCGTGACTTGCTCATTCAATAGGTCTGCTAGAGTTGCTTGTTGATTCTTAGTGTTAGCTCTTTTGGGAGGCATTTTATGAAATGCGAAGCGCATCAGTTAGAACGAGATTAAATGGAGTGTAAACTCAACTTTACAAGCTGGAAAAGTAAGAACGGAGTTTTTCCTAACGACGTCTCATAGCTCCTCCCCCATAACTGTGGCGCGCTGCACACCCATGTAGAAAACCCTACTTAACGCGACTTTTAGACAACCTAGGACACTTAAACCTGATTCTCTGATACCAAGTTTTTCACGCCCTGAGGCTACCCCTTAGACATGATAGGGTGTTTAATGTCAAAAGTGACCCTAGCTAACACATGACATGTAATATCTATAAAAAATCAATCAAAACATGCACTGTGTAGAAGCTAAAAATAGTCTAATATCTAAAATGAGGAAAAGTCCAAAATATCTAAATATATATAAAATATATGAAGAGTATAATAATGATTCCAAATAACACTAACAATTCAGGTTGAATCCAATCTAACTCTAGAAGCCTTTAACTGAGCTGGGACATTCCCCTAGCTAACTCAAATAAGTCTAGAACTTAAAACTAAATAATGAAAAGTAAAACATCTCTATCATCCTCAAACTATGAGGACTCACCACTAAAGTTGCTGAGTACGAATTGGAAGTCGAGCTAAGCACAGTTTGGATACAGAGCGCCTGAACCTATATCATACAACGATGTAGCACAAAAGCTTGCATTAGTACTTTGAATGTACTAAGCATACGGGACTGAACAATATAGAACTAAACATGGAACTATATATACTGAGGTATAAATATTGAAAGCTGAGTTGAATACAATGACCAAGTACTAATCATGATGATGTAACATGTTGAACTGAATACTAAATAAATATTGAATACATGGTCAATGCAACATGAATTTGACTGTGGGAGATACTAATAACCAACATACCCCAATCTGAGCGAACTATGGGGCCAACCTGTAACCTTGGATGGAGGGGAGTTCATACCTTGCCAAGGGTATGACCAAGTCTGACGTGGATGCACTAACTGATGTCCACAAGGGGAAAAGGGTGTCAAGCCTAATCTGACGGGTGACCCCTTTAGAACCTATAGTGGCACTAGAGTTCTATGACTCAGGGATTTTCTACTAAAGGTCTCAGCCTAAAATGACAGGTGAGCCTTCATCACTTTTTCTACTCGGTACTAAGTGTACTCCTAACTGAATATAAAGCTAAAAATGCATCTGTAATACTAGATAGGTCAAAATACTGAAAATTATATGAGAGCTTGTTTGGCATTGCTGCTTAAAACTGCTTATTTTCATAAGCACTTTTTAAAAATAGCTTCTCATAAAAGTGCTTTTGAAAAAAATAATTGTGTTTGGCTAATTCATTTGAAAAGTGCTTTTTATAAGAAAATTGTGTTTGATTAATCTTTTTTTAAAAAGGGATTTTGAGAATCAAATTACGATTAAGGCAAGTATTAATGTACTTTATTTATTAAGATTATTTTATAGAGAGAAACTAGTTTAAACATTTATTACAAAAAATTAAATTAAACTTTTATTTTTATCAAATTAAAATGTTCAGAATTAAATTTTCAATCAATATTATACATTATTGAAGGGTTGAAATCTTTAATTGTTTTTTTTTCTAATCTTACAAAAATATTGTTGTTACCTTCTTCTTGTTTTCTAATTCTGTAAAATAATACGTAAAATAAGATATAAAATAATAATACGTAAACATAAAATAAAATAAAAAATTTATTACATTAATAGAAAACTGTTAAATAGAACTTAACCAAACATAGGAGATATACTAATCAATAAGACATATATAAGTAAATATATGTTTATAGAAGGGATATTTTAGTATTGAAAAAAATAATTATTTGCTTCTACTTCTACTTTTTTAAAAAGGCATAAATTTTTAGTTTCTTCCCAATAGCAGAAAAATTACTTCTGCTTTTATTTAAAAGCAGTTTTACAGGTTTACCAAACACCTATTTTTCAAAAAAATATTTTTTTTCTCAAAATAATGCTTCTGGGCTCCCAACATAAATGCCAAACAGGTTATGAGAATGCATCATACATAAACTGAATGATATGGCATTCAAATTCTGAAGCATGATTGTCTGACTAATCTGCCGAGAAAGTATCATACATGAAATACGAATGATTAACACAATTTGGGGTTTCTGAATTTTATATGTGGGACTATACTAATTCTCCAAGAAACATGTAATTAATATCCTAGAAACTATAGCAGCTAAATTACAATGAATCCCTAAGATTTAGGATCCCTAGGTTTGAACAATTCATGGAGAAGATGAAGAACTAATTGAATTCTAAGGACCTAATGGGTGAAAGTAACCCACTTGTGAAATTCCACATATATGGTGAAGAAAACTAAGGATTAATCCTTTGGATTTCGGGGTTGAACATGAAGGAGAGCTTTGCTTGTTCTGGAGAGAAAATTGTCGCCTCTTTCTCTTCTTTTCTTTTTAAGTCTGATGATTTTTAGGAGAATGAATTTTTTAGGTAGTTTTGACTAATTAATTCGGCGAAGACAACGTAAAACGACGTAGCTTACGACTTTCAAGAGTACGGAAAATTCCGGAATACCCTTGGGAAATTTTAAAGATTTTTACTGAAAATCACAACTCATGGATCGCGACTTGGTTGACGAACCGTACTGTAGACGACAGACCTTCAACTGAGTCATGGTTCAGCTCAGGAGTCTTGGGGGTTCTCTGATCTGAGTGATAAGTCCCTTTAATATACGATTTCACGGTCCATGTGAAGCTTCATAGGCTGTCTAAGTGGCTGTGATCCTTCATGGTCGCTCGGTGCTTCACTGATGACTTCACGGTCTGTGTGGAGTTTCATGGGCTGTCTAAGTGCCTGGGATCCTTTATGGTTGCTGGGTGTAATATCACGGGTGGGGTGACGGGCCGTGGACCTCTTTATGGCCCGTGAACCCCTCTGTGGACTGCTTTTCTTCATTTTCCATTCCAAGTTCAAATTTCCAAGGTGTTACATCGAGATACCATACTAATAGAGACCTAATATAGGTAAATAATCAAAAACATTGATGGAAAATTTAGATTTCATTAATTTCATGTGGCCATGCTTTATAAAACATATGGATACATTCATCTTTAAGCTTACTTGAGTCATAAACAATACTTTCATAAAAAAATATGCATATATTCATAGATTCACATTTCATAGTTAATAAGCTTCATCATGTGTTCATAGTAAGAATTCATTGACCATGCATGGGTTCATATGAATTCAACTTGAATTTATTTAAATACATTCAGTTCATGCATTAGAATATGAGAAACAATCAATTGAATCATAATTGAAAAGAACCCATGAAGATTGAATAAAAATAATAATTTTGAATTGAAAATTTAACTTGTAAAATTGGAAGATCTTTGAGGAGCCCTATGGAAAAAAGGACTCCATAGGCAAGTACTAACATAACTTAGTGATCAAGGTCCAATAGCTATGGTGAATTGAAGATCTTGAAGTGAAACCCTTCTTCTTCTTCAATAGCGTTAGATAGAAAAGTTTGGGGATGAACTTGGAGGGAAATTATAATTTAGGTGAATGATTTTGTAACGACTCGCAAAATGATAGGTTGAACTAGATCCTCATTGTGTGGGTTAGTGTAATCTTAAGTTGATGTCTAGGCTATTTTAGAACTTGAATGGAGCAAGGTAGAAGCTTAGGGTGCAAGCAAGGTCCTTGACTAGCAAGTTAGAGTGAAAGAAACCTTGTTCTTTGGGGGACTGTTTGGCGATGGGGGTGCTTGATCGCCCAAAGGGTTAGGCGAGTCTCCCTTGGGACCTTGTGATCGCCTAGTGGACTTCCCCATTGGCCTAGATGCTGGACCAAAAGGCGAGCTAAGTCCTAGTTCGCCAACCAGTTTGGCGTGTTACCCATTGACCCCTCTAGATCACCTAGTGGACTGCACAATTTATGAGCTCACTGGAAACTTGGGCGAGCCGAGGGTGCACTTGGTGAGTCGCCTAGTTCCCTTGGTGAGCCAAGAGGGGTAAAAGGACGAGGTATGTCGGGCAAGGGGTGAAGTTTTAAGTTGAAACTTTAAGGGTCCTTAGTTCTTTTCCAAAGTTGAGTCCTCATTATTCTATTACTTTCCTAGAAACTATAAGACCTTTTCAGACTTGAATTCTTTCAATTAAGTCTCTTCAAATTGAATTAAAAGAAAACCCACCTCCTCTCAAATATTTCTCTCACTAGAAATCCTCCATTAGAGAAGAAGAAGAAGG